>NC_142933.1:100978034-100985534 GCF_046866305.1 Octopus bimaculoides
ATATATATATATATATATATATATATATATATATATATATATATATATATATATATATATATATATATATATAAGTACATATACATATATATATATATATATATATATAAGTATATATATATATATATATATACATATATATATGTATATATATATATATGTATATATATATATATATATATAAATATATAAACTCGCCTCATAAAGTAGGTTGTACACAAAATCCTATTACAGACATCATCGAGAGAAAGACATATAAGACATTCTAATCTAGCAGAAAAAAACCTAAACCTGAAAGATTTTGGTTAAGCGGGAACTAACATTCAAGCTTTCGTGAAGTGCATACAAGCTAATCCTAATCTTCATATTTCAGAACATAGTAGGTAAGTTATAAAAATAAAAAAAGAAATGAGCCATGGATTTCATGGTTTTCTCTTTTTAGACAACTGGACAAACATGTCAATAGCAAAGCTTATTTATTTACGTGATTTTCTGTGGAATACAGAATGCGCCAGTTGGTGACAATCGATTGATTGTGGTAGATATTTGTAGATGTTGTAGTTGAACACAGTCTCTGAAGTTGTAGAGTTTTATTGTCAGTATCTGCTTATATCTTGAAATGGAATGCATGTGTGTAATGGTACGTTTATGCAGACGTATACGTAGATATTTGTATGAATGCTTATATACATACTTACATACATACATACATGCATGTATACATACATATATATATATATATGCATACATACATGTATATATATATATATATATACATACATATATATGTATATATGTGGGTGTTTGTGTGTGTGTATATGCTTGAGTGTAAGTAGCTATATAGATGTATGCTCATTGACCAGGTGCTATAAATACCAGGACTCAATGTAAATGTAGAGTATTCATTAATATATTATAAATGAAAGGCCTCGATTCACCGTGCTCCCGGTTTGTCATTTCTGATTTTCTGATCATCAGCTGTTAAACCGAACCAGGTTCTCTTTGGAATATCCATTGTTTGAATATTTTTCTGAAATATATAACATAAGTTTAAACAAATCCCTTATCCTTATGCTTTTTCTTTGGAAAGTGAGAATATCTTTTACGTTTCGTGCCTACGCTCTTCAACAGAAAGGAACACAGAAATAATCAGAGAAAGAAAATAAAAAAGGTTTAGTGGCTCGCGATAATATATATATATATTATGTTGCAGTTGCCTTGCTTCGCATTAGAGTTTGCAGTTTGCCCTATTTTTATAGGTAGTTCATAGCTAAATTTAATATGTGTTTGGAATAGGATTTGAATGGTGTATACTCTCATGACTGGTCTTAGATGAGTTTGTAGGTGCCTGCTATGTCCGTGTGTTAGTAGCAAGTGACAATGTATACATATACATTGGTGTTTAAATGTATAGTGTATAATGATATATTTCAAGATGTAATTGTGTAAAAGCATCAATTTGTGATTAGAACGCAAGGCAAACAAATTTAGGGAAAGGAATTAACCAATTCTCCTAACCGAATATTTGACTGGTATACGCTTTACCGTCTTGATCGTTGTACCATCATTGTTTTTGCGGTATTATACAATGCTTCCAATGCGGCGTGCTGGTAGAATCGTTAGCACGCCGGGCCAAATGCTTAGCGGTATTTCGTCGGTCGCTACGTTCTGAGTTCAAATGCCGCCGAGGTCGACTTTGTCGGGGGTCGATAATTTAAGTACCAGTTGCGTACTGGGCTCGATTTAATCCACTGCCCCACTCCCACCAAATTTCAACTCTTGTGCCTATAGTAGAAAGGATTACGCAATGATTCTGCTTGTAGCGATATAATATATATTTATTGGCGGACGTGATTTCTGATACTAATTTGTAATTATTTGAGTGTATTACAAATATGGTGGTATTAAAAAATATGGAGTGTATTACAAATATGGAAACCTAAAATCATGCGTTCTGATCCTGAGCAACTTTGCTTTTTATGCTCCTGCGTTCACTTCAATAACAATCTTTCGGTCTCTGCTGATAATTCCTTTAAAAATAAATGAGCTGTTCATCGATCTTGAACTTTAGCAATGGCATGTGTTTCATTTCATAAAACTTCGATTTGCTAGGAAAGGTTTCGAAAATTATTTGATCATATATGATATCCAAAATATTTTTGCAGCTGTCGATTGAACCATCCCCACTAAAATTTCCATGACAATATATTCCACCCATCACTACTGGGAAATTCTACTGTATGATTTTTAAATCGGCATTTCAAGAACGCAGGAACGTTGTGATGGAATGCCATCAACACGAACTATGCTCTATAGTTTCAGAAAATCTGCTCTCAGTTGTAAATATTAACAGTTAACGTTTAATAAGACAAGAGAAATATAAAAAAGAGAATAATGAAAATGCGTATGTGTCTAAACAGTCCACGACATTTTTACATATTCCTTGATTACTACATTCCAAACTTGAAACATCTTTATATCTCATATCGAAGTCTACATATGTCAGAATAATGTAATTACGTTCTCTTTTTTTAAAACAGCTCATTACCATTTCATAAAGTCGTACATACTGATAGGAGCCACGATGACGGAAAGTAAGTGTATGTATTCCAATTGTTAATAATCGCCGTAATAACTGTCTATATTTATTATTATTATTATCATTATTATTATTATTATTATTATTATTATTATTATTATTATTATTATTATTATCATCATCTTTATTATTGTTTATGAATATTGCATAAGCAACAATCATATACTGAGGCTGATATAATAGACTAACACCTGTTCGTATAAATGCGAAAAGTTACACAGACAGAAATCGCCGATATAAGTGTATTATATTCAATGATATTGCAAATATTTAATATCTTTTTTTTCTTTCTAAGATAGACACATGTCCTGAATTTATGAGTGGGAGGGCAAGTCGACTGAATCGAACCCGGTGTTCAACTTATTCTCATTAGATGAACGGCAAATTTGAACTCAAAACGTAAACCCGGAAGAAATGCCGCTAAACAATGGGGGAAACGTACAGCGTGCTAACGATTCTGTCAACTCTCAACCTTATAAATATTCTTTTCTACTCTAGGCACAAGGCCCGGAATTTTAGGGGGTGGGGCCAGTCGATTAGATCGATCCCAGTTCGCAACTGGTACTTAATTTAATCGACCTCGAAAGGATGAAAGGCAAAGTCGACTACGGCGGAATTTGAACTCAGAACGTAGCGACAGACGAAATACAGCCAAGCATTTCGCCCGACGTGCTAACGATTCTGCCAGCTAGCCTGAAAATTTTCTCTACTGTAGGCACAAGGCCTGAAACTTTTGAGGAGGGGGGGGGGGGGCGGTCGATTAGATCGATCTCAGTGCGCAACTAGTACTTAATCTATCGACCACGAAAGGATGAAAGGCAAAGTTGACATCAGCGGAATTTAAACTCAGAATGTAAAGACAGACGAAACACCGCTAAGCATTTGGCCTGGCGTGCTAGCGATTGTGTTAGCTTGCCGCCTTAAATGTTGGAAATATGAAGAAAAGACATACTCCGATTCCTTCTCTAAATTTAGCGTGTGGTGATTTGCATTTGTTTATGTCTATATTCGTATGATAATTCTTGAACAAATTGATTTAAATTATCATTTATAACTTATGAGATCAATAAGTGACGTTAGGCACTTTGTAGATTTTAAATAGTTATACAGGTTTGATGTACAATGGGAAGGTTTAAATCATTCGTCTGGACGACCAGGAGTAAATAGCGATTATTATTTAAAAAACCCCAAAAACATTAAATTGCAACTAGTAAGAGAAAGTACAATAGATTAGACCATCTCAATGACAGAGAAAATTTCTTTTTCTGGCCTGGCAAGAATACAAGTCTGTACCTAAAGAGACGGGATCATACTAGACAAAATATTTTGCCTGGCCGATGGGTTAACTTCGCTTATCCACAGGGCAAAAGAAGGAATAAATATTAACAATTAAGACAAACAAACGGAATGAAATGAAACAATGGTTAAAATTCTAAACACCTCTAAGAAAATACAACACAATATCTCAGATTTCATTAATAAATTTGTTTATTTTGCTATTTTCTCTACTCCTGGTCTACCTACACACATATTGTTGGCACTCGGTCGCTTACGACGTCGAGTGTTCCAGTTGACCCGATCAACAGAACAGCCTGCTTGTGAAATTAACGTACAAGTGACTGAGCACTCCACAGACACGTGTACCCTTAACGTAGTTCTCGGGGATATTCAGCGTGACACAGTGTGACAAGGCTGACCCTTTGAATTACAGGCACAACAGAAACAGGAAGAAAGAGTGAGAGAAAATTGTGGTGAAAGAGTACAGCAGAGTTCGACACCATCCCCTGCCGGAGCCTCGTTGAGCTTTAGGTGTTTTCGCTCAATAAACACTCACAACACCCGGTCTGGGAATCGAAACCGCGATCCTATGACCACCACTGGGCTATTGCGCCTCCACCCCTACACACCTAAATCCACGTATATAACCATACAAACCGACGCATAGTCTTATGTGTTGCCCTCACTCTCGCACACACATATATAGACATTCTCGTATTGAGACTAATACTCATATGCTGAGATATATGACCATAAAGATACAGATGTTGAGTTCGTTCGAGGCTTGTTTCTTTTTCAGATGCCTTTGTTTCTATGTCTGTCTATCTAGGTCTTGATTTTTCTCCTTCAGTATATCTATCACATTGTCTTTCTCTCTCTTCTGTATTTTATATATTTTGGATTATGGCTGTCATCAAAATGATGTTAGATTAAAATCTGATATTGTTTTAAATAATTTCTATAGCGCCAACGTAACAACAAAAGACATTTAATTTTCTAATTTTAGGCTTTTTATATGTCTCTTATATTCACAGATGATTTTTGACTCTTTTCAGCATTTTTTCAAAGGTTCATGCTATTTTCATTTTACAAGTTATTTCTTTGAAATAATTTTGATGTTCTTTCTTTTACTTGTGAATTTATTTTATTTTGCGACGTGTGAGGTGAAGTTTATTTATGATAGTGACTTTCAGAATCAACCTGTGGCAAAATTGCAGCTTAACTTTCTGGGTTGACTTTCATTTTGTTTTTATCTCTACAATTTTTGTAGTTCTTTTATTACTTTTAGTTTTTGTATATTAAATGAATGATGGGTTTACGACATCTATCAGTAATCTTACCCCATCATTTCAATTTCGTTATTGGCGATTCTGTTCCAATAATACAGTTGCTCTTCACATCAACAATCTATCTTCTTTCTACTCGCTAGGTCTTGTATACTGCTACGATATTGATTTCACACTGATCCGTACGAAATTGGTTTAAACATACCGTATACAGTTCGTACATGAGATTTAGGAATTGCAATTTCACGGTAATTCCTTGCCAAGTGAGTGATTTACATTTGTCTGTGCCAAAATTATCGGATATAAACCGAGGATGGTCTGATATATCAGTGTCTCCATTCCATGCTTATTCGTAGTATAACCTAACTAGATTACCTTCTATTGCAAAGTTAATTATTTATGCTTACACACAACCACCATTATATATCTCCCTATCACAATATATGCTTACCTCTAACTCCACAAGTCTCATTCGTTTTCTATCTATCTATCTATCTATCTATCTATCTATCTATCTATCTATCTATGTATCTATCTATCTATCTATCTATCCATCTATCTATCCATCTATCTATCTATCTATCCATCTATCTATCTATCTATCTATCTATCTATCTATCTATCTATCTATCTATCTATCTATCTATCTCTGTCTTTCTGTCTGTCTGCATGTATGTATGCATGTATGTATGTATATATGTATGTATGTATGTATCTATCTATCTATCCATCTATATCTATATCTATCTATCTATCTATCTATCTCTACATGTATATATATTACTTTCAATCTGTCCATGGAAGCATACATACACACGCATACAAACACAGACGCACACACATATCCATGCCCTCGCAGGGTATATATATATATATACATACGCAAGTATATGTGTATATATGCATACATGTGTGTATATAAGAGATTGAGAGAGGGGGAGACAGAGGCAGACCGAGGGGGACAGAGGCCTAAATAAAATTAACCATAGGGTAAAATCTACAACACATTTAATCCTATATACGTACATATGTATATATGCATATATAGTTATGCATACAAGGTTATATATAGGTACAATATACATACGTATACATTTTAGACTCACACATTTATATATATATATATATATATATATATATATATATATATATATATATATATATATATATATATATATATATATATATATATATATATATATATCTACATACGCATGCATTGTGTGTGCGTTTCCTCTTTATCGAAATAAACATATATCAATTTAGATTTTCCTCTACCGACTTTCAATGGAAATATCATTGCCAATGACACAGAACGAGTCTTGTCATTCTTGTTGTATTCAATACTTCAGTCGGTGAACCATATTTGTATCACATTAGAATTTACTGCCGCTTCATTCCGTCCTTGATTTTCTTCCAGAATTTTCCAGCATTTACCTTCTCAACGATTAGTTGTGTAACTTTCCCACGTTGAATTGTAAGTAACAAAGGTCAAAACGGTAGATGGCACCGGTGATTTTTCTCACTGGTTTGCATGCGTTTATTTCCGTGTTTCTTAGTTCTAACCCCTCACTGTTCAGCTTCTGAATCATCAGACAAAACGCATTTACTTTTAATATCGGTTCGTATGCATCTGAACGAATGCCATTAGACAGATTGGCAATTATTATCTGACAAATTAGTTTCTAAGTTTATCTCTTATATATTATTGTAGCATTATCTTAGCATTTCGATCAAGCCTATAATAGATCGTGAGCAAGTATATTACATACTCTATCTACCGAAGTTTAAGCTATTCTACAACTCATTTCTTGACTTGGAAAAGAAACTGATATGGTGCAGCGTTTTTATGTTCTTCTCTTTATTTTCATGGCTAGTGAGAGGAATATGAGTCTTGCATGCAGATACTGTCAACAAACTAAATGTCACGAATGAGATCCGTGAAAGATGAATTGTATAGTGAGTTGTTAACCAGAGACCGATTTTCATCCAACCACTTCCATTTGATTTCCATGAGAGTTCATCCTACGACCGCTTGTCTTAAGGAAATCCGCTATGCTGATATCCTATTTCATAGAGCAGAGTCAGTGATAGACAATGAAGAAGACTGGCGCGTAAATAAAAAGATGACAGAGATTAAAGGTCAATAAATACGGAAGCCTTGATCTTACTACCATGAAGGAAACAGCTAAGATTAATATGCTGAGAAGAGAGGAAGATATGTAATTATATAGTATATAATAATAATAATAATAAATTTCAATATATAATAATGTAATAATATCAATTTATAATCTAAACGCATGGTAAATAAATATAAAGGAGAGGAATTAACCG
>NC_142933.1:100990534-100998034 GCF_046866305.1 Octopus bimaculoides
ATTAGTGTCTTATGCCATTCTCTTGCAAGTAAGGAAGTGTCTTACAGGTTTACGTATCGTGTAAGTTATGCAAAAATGTGTACAGAAATGTAGAGAACAAACTTCGCAAACTCTCTCTCAGCATTGAACATTCTTAAACGTGATTTAATTTTCATCGTTGCCCTGAAACAATATTGGATTTGGCCCGGAGGTCAAACAATCAGCAGAGCGATTGATCACAAGGAAGAAAGCATTTGGTGGCTTCTAAAGTAAAGAATAGCAAAAACAAATTCAGAAGGAAAAGAATTTATAAAAAGCAATACACAAATGATAATAAATAAATAAATAAATAAATAAATAAATAAATAAAAAACGAAACAATTTAAATATGGTGCCCATAGCATATTTTCAAATTGAACAGAAAATAAACATTTTCTAAATATTTTCGACTAAAGCAACCTATATTGACCGCTAAGACACGGATAGTAACATTGTGTTTGCGAATAGACTAAAATCGGAAATAAGTAAATTGGTGGAGACAGACAAAACAGAAAGCTGATAATAGTTGTGATCATTCATAGTATGGCGGATTCCATTCATTACTGACAAAGAAATAACATCAAAGAAGCATCACAATTGAGACAAATACCAGGAAATAAGAAAGAAATTGAAAATCATTGACATTAGGTAACTGATATTTCATTCTTGAGACAAATTATTTAGAGAGATAAAGCAAGACTTAAGTTTCAATAACCTCAGGGGAGACAAGTCTAGGATCTACTTAAATATATTAGGTGAGGTTACAATGATGTAGATACAGCGAAACCGATGTGAGAAGCAAATTAACAACTTACAATATAAACAGAGCATAATAATTAAATGTAGGTACCTCTGGCAAATTTTATACAGTAGGCTTGCTGTGCCTACACTAGTCGACTAAATATAAATTAAATTTCTCTGTACACCTGCTGATAAGGATAGCAAAGTCGCTGAGGGTGGTGTATACATATGCGCTCACTTGCAATCTAACATGACAGCTTTAACAAAATGCTGAATAAAATAAAAACGCGTTTCCGACGTTTGGATTATTGTAGTTCCTACATGAAAATACGTCAAGTTGCTTTCCTAATAAGAACAACAAAATATAACACACACACACACACACACACACACATAAGACACCGTCCTAATCAGGACTGTCAATTTACTTTGGCAAATAGACTTTACTCTCTCTCTCTCATTCTCTCACTTTTCTCCCTCTCTCTCTTACCTCATTCTCTTTCCCTCTTTGTCTATCTATCTATCTATCTATCTATCTATCTATCTATCTATCTATTTCTATATATATACACGCACATATATATATATGTATATTAAATTATTGATACGGAAGACGGAATGTAACTGGAACGTTTATTAGCACAACGACCGTTTCTTAGAGTGTATAAAGTAGGCAATTCGTTCAGTTAATTTGTTAATTACTCTTTCATGAGTTAGTAAAACGGAAAAAGGTTCTTCCGAGCACAACTCACACCGCCTAGAAAGGGTGTTGTATTGTTGTGCGTGTCTTACAAATGCCCAGGATAGTTCATAGCTGATGTTATCTATTTTCAGTTGCTACAGAAAGTTCGCCAGTGATGTTGTATGAATCTTGGTTATTTTTTAAAGCTTGGGATGTAGTTGCGGTATCGATTCTCGTATGAATCGGCTGGTTCGGGGAAACGTTCGCAAGAGAGAAATTATTGAGTGCAGTGTTTGACATTCTGTATAAACATATGTAAAATATCTATCTATCTATCTATCTATAATATATGTATGTTTATTTACATATATCATTCTCTCATGTTAACAGACTTGCAAGTCAATTATGGATACTATGAATGGTGTATTCTCAATAATATATCGTAACCGGATTCCGGATTCATCAGGATAACTTTCATATTAAAAGTATACAGTATACATAACCTATGCTTCTATGTCTAATAACGGTAACGACTGAGTCTATACAAGGCCGCCAATATAAAGATAACCGTAAAGTAATACAGCATTAACAATTTGTATACGAATAGGTATTTTTTCTGATCATATTTGGAGAATGTGAGAAATGCGAAGAGAATTTTTAAGCACGCTGATATGTATTTCAAACGTTACCCAGTTATGAATGTGAACTCTTTGTCAAGAATGCTCGTTGTAACTCATTTCTAGATTGCTTTAGAGCCCCATATTCGAAACGATTATGCATTCAGCAGTTTTCAGGAATATAAATTTTATGTATAACCATTACTTTAAATCTACGAGTTCCGGAATAAAAGAGAGCGTTGAACACAACAGTGAATCTGATATTATCAATAATATTACACGACTATCATCGAAATATGTAATTTCGCTAAGCATAAATATGCATCGTACTTCTAGAATGCGTATTGCGGATTCTATTCCACCTTTGAAATTTATATCAGTTGTATTAATACGATTAGGAAATGCGTGATGGCTCTGTGAGATAAAGAAATGAGTAAACTTTAGGAAATAGCTGACTGAATTATATTTAGGACTGAATAGCGTAACAGAGGTGTTTTGATGAAAGCAAAACGAATGTAATCAAAACTATCTCTTTAAAATGCTTCTCTAGAATGTTGCGAACAATTTAGGCAATATTTTAACTTCATAGGGCAGCGAGCTGGCAGAATTGTTAGCACGCCAGGTGAAATGCTTAGCGGTATTTTGTTTGCCGCCACGTTCTGAGTTCAAATTCCGCCGAGGTCGACTTTGCTTTTTATCCTTTCGAAGTCGATAAATTTAGTACCAGTTGCGTATGGGGTCAATCTAATCGACTGCCCCACCCCCCAAAAAAAATTCGGGTCTTGTACCTAGAGTAGAAAAGAATCGTTAGCATGCCAGGCGAAATGCTTGGCGGTATTTCGTCTGCCGATACGTTCTGAGTTCAAATTCCGTCGAGGTCGACTTTGCATTTCATCCTTTCGGGGTCGATTAAATATGTACCAGTTACGCACTAGGATCGATGTCTGTCCTTGTTTATCCCCTCTATTTTTAGTACCCCTGTGGGCAATAAAGAAATAAATATTTTTAATTGAAATCTATGTATTTATTCCGTATGAAATGCGATTAAGTACAATGTTTTCCTCCTCCGCCACGATCAGGGTGTATACTACTGGATTCTTTCTCAAGTGAAACATGCACATATTTTGTTTGTATGAGCGTTTGGGGAAGAAATTTTCAATTGAACACAACCAGAAGATGTAATATGGCACATTATCCGTTAGGAACATTGCGGGATGAAAGGCAAATTCGAGCTCGAGTATAAACTCAGAGTGTAAGAACATATGAACACCTACTTTCCAATAATTCTCAAAATCCATGACTCTCAACGGGGTAGAAGTCTAGTAATCAATCGATTACATCAAACCCGAAATCTCAAATGATTCTTATTGCATCGCTACCTAAATTATGAAAGCAAGTTGAACCTGGGTGGAAACTGAACTTATAAAGTAACCGTTAAGCTTTTGTTTAAGGCTTTAACGACTCTGTCAGTTCGCCGCCTTTACAAACCTGATAGAATGGCGAGTAAATTAGGTACAGAACAGAGTCTTCTATCTTGAGAAAAAAACACCCACAATTCACGCAATATGAACGAGGAGAAAGCTCATATATTTAAGTTGGGGATATTTGTTTTAAAACATTTCTAATTTAACATTTGCAGGAAAAAAACGTTTAGACGGATTAGTCTTCTTAGATAATACATTGGCTTTGTCAATAAATCCACAAGATTCCTATTGCAAACGAGCTGAACATCTAACGAATATGAATTAATCCTAAAACCACCCTCCAATCATCTTATTAAAGCACGCCCTGACAGTGAGCAAAACTGCAATTGAAAAAATAACTGTCCCCGCTTGAAATGCACAAAACCTGATTAGTCCCCCCCCAAAAAAAAACAACAACAATAGAATCGATAACTTAAAAACTACAACTATTAGCCAGGCCTCAGGAAACCCGACATAATCTTGTTTAAATGGCCGTATGGTAAGAAATTAAACTCAGAAAAAGGAAAGTATATTAGATATCAGCAGATTATTTTACAGTTTACCTAAAAGTATAGATTATTTAATATAGATGGCATGACCACTGGATATCTCAGAATATAAAGTGATACTTTATATAGAACAGAAAATATTTGAATCGCAGATCACTCAGCAACGAATGTTAAATAATATTGGCTGCATAGTGTGCTGTAGTAAATCCATATAACAGTAAATGAGAAGAAAAGAAAAAAGTTCTAACAGGAAAATAGTTTCAAAAACCGGTATTTACAGTATACAAACCACGTCTGATATGGAGAATACGAATGCAGAGGAATTGTCAAATCATATTTGAACATTAAACGTGAGGGACGGAAATGGCATAGATATTGAATGATGCGTTAAGTCTGCTAGAATGTATTCTGTACGATGCATATAAAAGTGTGATTCACAAAACAAACTCATATCAAATCATATTCAGAAATTGCTTGACAAGAAACAATAATTAATATAGGAATGGAGCCAGAAAATATATCCAAAGAAGAAGACTAAGATATAGAGCCGAATAATATATATATATATATATATATATATATATATTAGGCCATCCCATAAATAATGCGGTTTTTCAATTGCATGAACTAAAAGTCGGAGCGGTACGGGATAAACTGCATGTATGAACTCGCTATAAAAACAAGTAGTAATTTTACCTTAATTTTATTCTTAGTGCAAGTTTTGAAGAGTGCAGTTCGATTCTAACAGTTACTTTTTCAAAGCTATGATGGAAGGGAGAAAGGTGCATATTCGGCATATATTGCTTTATGAGTTCAATACAGGCAAAACGCAATGAAAAGTGCGAGGAATATTAATGCAGTATATAGTGATCGGACAAAAAGCGTAGGCCAGTGTTAACGGTAGTTCCAGAAATTCCGAGCCGGAAACTACAACCTAGAAGACGAGCCTTGTCCTGGAAGATCAGTAGAGATGAACAAGGACGTCCTGCATATCATGGTGGAAGAAAATACCATCTTAACTGTTGAGAAACAAGCAGACAAGATTCGATTTGGTCATTCAACCATCCGTTCAAGTCAGCGCCAGAAGAAAAACAACCATCTTTGGTTTCAAAACGAAAGTTGTTCTTCCATCACGATAATGTTCGGTCACACACAGCGAGGATACGTTCCAAAGACTGGTGCTGTTTGACTTGGAAATGATGCCCCACCCACCATATTCGACGGAAATTGCTCCATCTGCATTATTTAAATTATTTATGGCGCGCATTCTCTCCTGCTGACCCCATACACTTGCTGGCTTCCGGTATGCGGAGTTCTCGACTGGTAGCACTTGCATGTGCGAGTTGTTTGTAAGACATCTGCATTATTTACATTATTTACATTTGGCGGATATTTGTCTTCATCGTGTTTGTTGTTAACACAACGTTTCGGCTGATATATCCTCCAGCCTTCATCAGGTGTCTTGGGGAAATTTTGAACATGGGTTCTCATTCCTTAGGTATTTTTTAATGTTTTTATTATTATTATTATTATTATTATTATTATTATTATTATTGTTGTTGTTGTTGTTGTTGTTGTTGTTGTTGTTGTTGTTGTTGTTGTTGTTGTTGTTGTTGTTATTATTATTATTATTTTATGTTTGACTTTTGTTTTGCATTTGTACAAGTTTGATCCAAGTCTCACCCAGAGACCTCAAGAGACAACAAGTTAGAAGTTCATGTAGGTGTTATGCCTAGGGTACCATATATTTGGATTTGTACAGTTTTGTTCAAGTGAATGTTTAAGAAACCATAAGAAAATTATGTGTTTGCTTTAAAATTTGAGATCACATAGACAGTATTTTACGTAGGATATGGGCAGTTCCCATGAGCACTATCTTTTGAAATTCAGCCATTTTGGGGTTTCCTGGTATCTGAGCTAGGTAGTAATCAGCCTGTGACAATAGGTATTGTTTTCGTCTTCAGATTCCACATTTTGCTAATTTCTATTTCAAGATCTTTATATTTGCTCAGTTTTTGGTAGGTCTTGACAGATACGTTTATATCGATTGGGACAGTCATATCAATGAGGTGGCATGATTTTTGTCTGAAGTCTTTCAGTATGATGTCTGGCTTATTTGCGTCTATCTTTGTGTCAGTTTGAATGGTGAAGTTCTAGAGGAGTGCAATGTGATCATTTTCAAGTACTGGGGGTGGTTTGTGTTCCCACCAGTTTTTATCATGGGGAAAGTCCAGGTTTTTGCATATTACCCAGTGAATATATTGTGCAGCTCTATCATGCCTGTTGAGATACTCTGTAGGCGCAAGCAGACTGCACATGGAGACAACATGATCGATGGTCTCATTTTGTTGTTGGCATATACGACATAATGGGGAGCTGCCGGTCTTTAATATGTTGGCCTGGTAGTTCTTTGTAGGTAGGCATTGATCTTGGGCTGCTATGATAAACCCCTCTGTTTCTGATTTCAAGCCAGAGGCCATTAACCATTGGTGGGTAAGGGCTTTGTCAATATCTGCATTATTCACTCTCTTTGGGTATTTGCCATTGAGAGGTTTTCCATGCCATCTTTCAGTCATAATATCTAAGGCAGCAATTTTTGCACTGGTTTTCAAGCGCTTAGCTTTTTCTGCAGGTGTTTCTAGTTCGTCTAATTCTTGAATTTGTTGCAATTGGAATTCACTTAGATAGTCCTTTGCCTGTTTTGTTACTGAGTAAGATGCTTTCTTGCTTTCATGTTTTAAGACACGTTTTAGCATCCAGTCATCAGAGTTTTTCAGATAGGTGTCTAGGCCAATTGTGGCTACCTTCATTGATAATGCCAGCTGTAGAAGTCATCGGCCTCCTTCTTTTCTTGGCAGATAAAGACGTTCTATATCTGCCTTAGGGTGGTGCATTCTATGCATTGTCAACAGTTTTCGTATTTTTCTGTCAACATTACATATTTCAGTAATTGACCAGTTAACGATATTGAACCTGTAAGTCACGACTGGTATGGCTAGAGCATTGATCGCTTCGATCCTGTTTCTCGCGTTCAGCTCTGTCTTCAGTATTGCTCCCACCCTGCGATAACATTCTCATTATTATTATTATTATTATTATTATTATTATTATTATTATTATTATTATTATTATTATTATTATTATTAAGGTTACTATTATTAACCCCAAGATTCCCAGTTCGATTCCAGGCAGTGACCTTAATGATAATGAGTACCACGCTCGGTAGAGATGTTTACTGCCTTTGAGCACTCTTGTTGGACGAAGGAGAGAACCGGCGAAAACGTGCATTTACTCAGTAGAGTCAAAGACCATAAACTTTTAGGAGGGAGAGAGCCCTAATCTCGCAGTAGCAACTGCGACTTCTTTTGTATCCGATGATGTTGAGTACTTGATACTGGCAGGCAAATTCGTCTGTGGTCTCGAGAGTGGTATTGGACTTCTGCAGGGTGTCTCGCATTTCCATATTTTCA
>NC_142933.1:101002627-101005127 GCF_046866305.1 Octopus bimaculoides
CTCAGGACCAGGTAAATGTAGAAAAATCAAGTTCGAATCTATCGAAGCCAAAAATACCACTAAGTCAAGCACAACTAAGGTAGAATATACACAAAACACGAAAGACGAATGACAAACGAATAACAATAAAAACGGAAAAATACGAAAAACAAAGGCAAATTTGGAGGAAAATAAACATAACCCAAAAGAATAGAAATAATAGGAAAAAAAGACACAAAATGACAACGTGCAAAATTGGTTGAAGCAACAAAGTAAAAGATACAAAAATTCAAAAGTCCTGTGGCATAATCCAATTTTCGGATTGCAAATATCCAAGATAGGAAAACAATTCCTCGCAGCGTAAGATAGGTGCTTCCCCAATACACACAAATGCCACAGTATATTCAACAAGGATATAGTGACTGTATCGTACGTAACATCTAACAATATGGAGTACTACATACATAAATACAACAATAGGAAAATTAACGTGCAAACATCGCCCGAAGACAATGAACAAACAGATCAAAACAACACAGGATATAGGGCCAGTAACAAAAATATACAAAAGAAATACCTACAAAAACTTAGATAACGTTACCCAACGGTCGCAATAAAATTAAAACAAAATCTAAAAAAGAATCACCATAAAGATTACAACATCAAGAATGTTTTCAGACATTAACAATCAAACAGAACATTACAAAAACATAATAATAAACAAATTACCAGATTAAAACGAAAATAATAATAGTACAAATATCTGCACCTGCCGCAAGAAATCCGCATGTCCACTCATGAACCAATGTGTCCCAAAAAACATGATATACAAATCCACAATCACTACACCACAGCACAAATACGCATGCATAGGTGTCTCAGAAAAACAATTTAAGTGTCGTTATCGCAACCATATTCTCATCATTCCGAAAGGTAAACAGACGACACGTAACTTCACTAGTAGATGTGACATGGAGATTGAAGGCAGGTCGATAATACAAAATGCACACCCATGCAGTTCGCTATCAAGTACATGCGAACCTTGCTTTGAGGAAGCCTTATGCATCCTGCTGAGTAATGAGAACCTGATAGACAGGCAAATTCAGTCGAGCAAAAATATATATTAAATTCAAACCATGACGGGGCGGAGGGGATAGCTTTGAAGTCAATGATTTTAAACTAACGGAGACAACACTAGAATGTCCCCTCAGGTAACACAACTACATCTCAATATACAAACAGTTACTTAATAAAATACCTTCATTTTGGGATAACTAGTTTCCCTGGAAAGAATTGTAGTGACTAAAAAATAACTGTCATTGACTCCAATTTCTTTAATTATATATATATATATATATATATATATATATATATATATATATATATATTTGCTTGACTGAAGGCGGGAGCACCGACTTTAGTCGAGCAAATATACCCTAAGACTTATTCATTGTAAACCTGGTATTTTTTCTATCGGTGTCTTTTGCCGAACCGCTAAGTTACGGGGTCGTAAACACAACATCATCATTTCTCAAGCGACATCGGGGGGGGGGGGCAAACACACACACACACACGCGCGCACACACCTCTGTTTATGTATACATACCAGCGAAATCCACGAGTTTCCCATTGTTATTATATCCTTTTTCTTCTCCTATATATACCTATATATACATATACGATTGGCTTCTTTCAGTTTCCGTTTACCAAATCCACTTACAAGGATTTGGTCACCCGAGGCTCTAGTGGAAGGCACAAATGCCTAAGGGGTCACGCAGTGGGACTGAACCCGTAACGATGTGATTGGTAAGCAAACTACTTCCGACATAGCCACTCTTGCGCATATATATATCATAGAAGAGTATCAGATATTCTCCGTGTAAAGTAGACTTAGTACTACTCAAGAGATTTAAACTTGATCCGGTATAAAATTAAATGTAGGGATGAACTCGTTAGACAGATCAATATATAAAATATATTAAATACGTAAAATATAAAAATGATTCTACAGTTCTATATTTAAGAGATGTATTATGTACATTATTTACATTATTTACATTTGACGGATATTTGTTCTCATCTTGTTTGTCGTTAACACAACGTTTCGGCTGATATACCTTCCAGCCTTCATAACAATAACAATAATAATAATAATAATAATAATAATAATATTAATAATAATAATAATAATAATAATAATAATAATAATAATAGAGTCAAAATTAAAAGAAGAGTGTCATTTGTTATCTAGTGAACGATATTTCGACATCTCGTGTGTCTTCAACTGGTTCAAAAAATAAATTTGTCATCTACTTCATTTTGGTTAATATAGAAAGGATTGAGGTAACTCCTCCTGAAGATATAGAGTCAAAATTAAAAGAAGAGTGCCATTTGTTATCTAGTGAACGATATTTCGACATCTCGTGTGTCTTCAACTGGTTCAAAAAATAAATTTGTCAATCTACTTCATTTTGGTTAAATATAGAAAGGATTGAGGTAACTCCTCCTGAAGATATAGAGT
>NC_142933.1:101015127-101045127 GCF_046866305.1 Octopus bimaculoides
TGTATCCGACATCTTTGGTTGGCAAGCAGGCTACGAGAAGGAGCACTCTGAGTTTAAAACCAGGGGATCAAGGACCCTGCCACCTTGGCGGACTACCTTGATAGAGATGGTGTCTCACTCATTTGTGAGTAGAAATACCAACCAAAATAAATGAGGATAACGGTGTGAACTGGACTGGAATAAATGGTGAATGTACTGCATCCAACTGGTGCCCCACTGTGCAACAGGGTAGGCCCGGTGGTAATACTACAGCAGCTAGCCATACTACAAGACATAGTCTTTGTACTGGTCAAAATATGCAACGTGCCTGCAAACGCAAATGGTCTGTTGGTATGAACCAAAAGACGATCCAGGGCTATGAAAAACCCTTGCTAGGCAAGAAGAAGGGCAAATGTAGAGCTGTCGTTCAAAGATCATTAGAACTTTGGAACCAGCTAGGTATGTTCCAGATTACTGAAAATAAACTCATGAATCAGGTAAGAATATTTCAGAATAAAGGCTTTCTTAATGACGCTCAGATACAGACAATGAAGAAAAGCTTCTGTAGTGGTGATAACCTCGAGTAGAATAACATAGGTGAAGATCAGCGAATGCGTAGCCGAGGTGAAGTTGTAGTGCAAAACAGAGACCAGCCAATCGATATAATGTAGAAAACCCTGAATTACACATTAGACACACCCTAAAAACTAGGAGTGTTGCAAAATCGGCATTACTTGGAACTGCACGCAAATTGCGTAAAGTAGTGTCCTTCTCAGTTCGTTGTTGTGACCTGACAAACACTACAAAGCCCCCTGTAAGCGCAATATCTTCAATCACCAACCTCACGATATTGTATACTGTGCGACATCTATAATAATAATAATAGTAATAATAATAATAATAATAATAATAATAATAATAATAATAATAATGATGATGATGATGATGATGATGATGATGATGATGATGATGATGATGATGATGATGATGATGATGATGATGATGATAATAACAATAATAATAAGAAGGATGATTTGAAATTTTGCCACAAGGGATGATGATGATGATGATGATGATGATGATGATGATGATGATGATTATAATGATGATGATGATGATGATGATGATGATAATGGTGATGAGGACGACGACGTGGGTGATGATGAAGGTGGCGACGACGACGACGATGATGATGATGAAGTGATGATGATGATTATGATGAAGTAATGATGATGATGATGATGATGATGATGATGATGATGATGATGATGATGATGATGATGATGATTATGAGGTGATGATGCTGTAGAGGGTGATGATGATTTTTATGATTTTCATCATCATGATCATTATAAAGATGATGATCATGCTGATTTCTTACACGCTGGAATACCATATGAATGAAATCAAAATGCAATCAACATACTACGTAAAAATCTATGAAGAAGAGAAAAAAAAATCGGGTATATATAGGTACCACGGAAACAATGGAAATAAACTGATATAGTGGAGAGGATTTCCTGAATTTTTATTAAATATCAGTAAAAATTTGTATTAATCTGTCTCCTGGAAGCTTCTACCCGGATTTTAATTAAAACAAGACACAGCATATTTAATTGATATTTAGAAAATAACAATTTTTTTAATGAGACAAATGTGTATTATGGACAAGACAAATAGCATATGATACGGTCAAATTTAATTAATAATATTTTGATTTAGTGTTATTTTACTTTGAATAAATTGTGCCACAATTTTATATACACACACACGTAGATACACACAAATACACGTATATATATATATATATATATATATATATATATATATATATATATATAGAGAGAGAGAGAGAGAGAGAGAGAAAGATACGTGTGTGTGTGTATTGTGTGTATGTATATATGTATATACATATATATGTGTGTGTATATAATGTATATCTATCTACTTATCTATCTGTATGTATATATATATATATATATATATATATATATATATATATATATATATATATATATTTATAAATAGGCGCACCGTGGCTGTGTGGTAAGTAGCTTGTTTACGAACCACATGAAGCCGGGTTCAGTCCCACTACATGGCCCCTTGAGTCAATGGCTTCTACTATTCCTTGGGTCAGATGGGTCTGGTAGACGGAAATTGAAAGAAACTTGTCATATATCTCTATATGTATATTTATGTGTGTGTCTGTGTTTGTCCCCACACCATCGCTTGACAACCGATGTTGGTGTGTTTATGCTCCCGTAACATAGGGGTTTGAGAAAAGAGACCGATAGAATAACTACTAGGCTTCCCAAAATATAAGTCCTGGGGTCAATTTATTCGACTAAAAGCGGTGCGGTAGCAAGGCCGCAGTAATGTTATATATATGGTACTTAGTTGTTGAATATCTCCCACGATAATTAACAACCGAGTATCAAAGCTTATAATGTACGTTAAGAAACAGTGTGAGATCTCTGACAGCAGGCCGTTGTCCGCTCTCACAGAATATACCAGAACAAAGAAAGCCGAGCGTTCTTAAAAGCAAAACAATAATGATAATAACAACGTTATATAAAGAAAATGTCAAATGTTTTGGGCCGTAACGTTTCGCCCTTTCTGTATAAATTAATTGAGATTTGAAGTTCGTACAATAAGAACAATATCTAATAGAGTTGCTTATCGAGAGTTTTTAGACTGGGTAACAAACTGCTTGCTTACACAACGATAGCCAATTTACATCAATAAATCTATTTACAAGATACATGATTCTTGAAGTGGAAATAAGCTTGACGTGATACATTGAAAGCCCAAACTCGGATGTAATTAGCGCGCTTGTATTGATATAAAAAGGGCGAAAATGATTTTCTTGAATACGTCCCTGGCAAGTCAAGCTTTTGTACCTTCAAAGACGTCCTTACCTCTGCTGATGGTAGTTGACGTAAAATTTGCCATTGTAATGTTGAATAATTAATACGTAATTTCCTTCTTTTACAAATGAGTTTTAATGCCTTATTATTTATACTTGTACATACTGATTCTAAATTAGTTGAATACTATTTCATTGCAACGTTATGCTGGTAGCATCCACAATTATGCAAAGATATCTGCCTTGGGTTTTACTAGGGTGTGTTAAATAAAACGATACAGAGCAAGACAAGAACAATTATAATAATAGTTTTAAATTTTGGCACAAGGCTAGCAATTTCGGGGAAGGGGTTAAATCATTTACATCGACGCCAGTACTTATGTTAGGGACCCTGAAAGGATGATATGTAAATTCAACCTCGGCGGAATTTGAAATCACAACTTAAAGACGGACGAAATGCCGCCCAGCGTGCGAAAGATTCTGCCAGCTCGCCGCCTTAGCAAAAAAAGAAAGAAAACTAATAATGACGATAAAGATGGGGATGATGGTGATGATGATGATGATGATGATGATGATGACGACGACGACGATGATGATTATGATGATGATGGTGATGATCTTAATGGTGATGGTGTTAATGATGATGTTGATAAATCAAATCATACGAAGCATAAAACTATAATTCAATACTCCTTAAAGAGTATTATCTACTTCCTGGAATACGTAGCTGTACTTGGTGGTGCAATAGAATCTCTCAAAGAACAGCTGAACACATGATAATAATAATAAAGCTAGGAATAACGAAAGGTAGTTGATGGGGATGTAGGCGATACGTAGGACGAAACAAAGATTTTGATTTCTTACATTAGAACGCGGGAAACCAAAAGTCAGTAATAGAAATATATTCCCTGAACATTATTATAATATTCTATCATCAACGGAACGATGAAATATTGAGTCGACACCAGTTAATAATTGAACTGACAATATAAAGAAACGCAAATAAATAGTGCAATGGGAGTTTGAGTGATACTTACAGTTGATCAAACAGACTATAAGCAAACATTGATATAAACTTATTTCAACAGCTGAAATCATTCGAAGTACATTGCTTTATTGAAGAGTCTGAGAGCGTCAATAAAAATAGAACGGTTTGAATATTTAAAGACTGACGTAAAGTAAGATCTAGCAGAAAAAAAACAACTTATGAATAGAATTTTAGAAGAACAAACTATTACGGCCATATCTATTTAATGAATATCTTACATACAGATAAAACAGAAAATACTATTCAATGTCTTCTAGCTGAAATACTTCTCAATTTATTCATTCTCAGTTAATATGTTGTAAGTTTTTTTTTCCTTGAATCAGAAAAACGGACGTTTGTTCTCAGTTATAAAAAAAACGTTTTCATGAAAGAAAGGGATTTGAAGTGAATACGAAAAAGACATAAAAAACTATGAGGAAGCCTCTGCACGTTAGTCTTCCCTACGAATGATAACGGTTATGTTTTTAACTAACGTAGTTTACCATCTTGAATGTTGAATACGTGTAATGTATTCCACGATAAATTTTGGTTGAAACTTGTGGGAACGTGAGGTAGGTCGAAAAAAATATAGTTATAGCTGACTAAACATGGGACCGAAGTAGTGACATGATGCATACTATGTGTCTTGGCACAGTTTCTGATCGATATGATCGGTTAATAGACACGGCCAAAAGTTCTTATTTCTTTATTGCCCACAAGGGGCTAAACATAGAGGGGACAAACAAGAACAGACAAAGGGATTATGTCGATTACATCGACCCCAGTGCGTAACTGGTACTTAATTTATCGACCCCGAAAAGATGAAAAGCAAAGTCGACCTCGGCGGAATTTGAACTCAGAACGTAACGGCAGACGAAATACCGCTAAGCATTTCACCCGGCGTGCTATCGTTTCTGCCAGCTCGCCGCCAAAAGTTCTTTAGAGCTGTTACTATCGTCGGTGGAGACGTGATGATAGCATTCCAGAGGTTTTAGTTATAGAATATATTGATAATGCCATAATTGGAATTAACCACACACACACACACACACACAGAAAAGCACACACACACATAAAAACAAACATGAATATATAGAATCCATACATATAAAACGTACACACATATATACATATATACATACCCACACATACATACACACATTTACATGCATGCATGCATACAAACATACATACATGTGTATGCGCACACACACTGACCCCCACACATGTGCACAAACAAACAAAAAGATCACAACTCGGATAACGGATAGAGTCAACGATTATTGAAAAGGTTGCGAAAATTTTAGGAAAAATAAATAAGTAAATCAGTGAAAATTTTACCGGTGAGTGTGTTGAATATAATGGCACTAAAAAAGAATGACACAACAAAATATTCTTCAACGCACAAACTCACACAAAGAATTTTGCAAAACAAATCCTGAAAACGAAACATAAATGCGGATTCTTTGTGGATCGATGACGTCATGCAAATATCAGCTGGCGTACTTATGCAAAACAAATATTTATTAGTAGAACAGTCTTGCGTATGTTAAAAAATATATACTGCATGACTAGGTGCATAAATGGTTTTATTGTAAGTGTTCATTGTGAGGAAAGCGCTAGATCAAATAACAACAATAAAAACAACAGCAAAGGCAGCACATTTTGAAAGTACAGAAAATACACCAAGCAAATAAGGATAGTTTATCGATAGCATCGGGATATCTAATCCCGATATGTGGAAAGGATGCTAAAAGAGTTCATAGTGAACGAGAAAGGAAATCACATTTGTGAAGTGGAAGAAAATACACCTCGTAATGTAAGATTACCCGCAAAATAACATACAATTGTTCGTCTAGCTTCCTCTGCGGATGACCATCAGCTGGCGCATTCATGAAAGTGCTAGCTTCGCTTCTGATTATCTCACATTACGTCCGCTCTTAGATTCTAAACAAATATTTGATAAGCATTACGGAAAATAACGTGCTAATTGAGTACGAATATGTTTTTATGTGTATGTCATAACCTATAGGTCAAACTTGATGGAGCTGAAACTTGCCCTAATGTGTTGATGCCGCCTGCAGGCTTATATTGTCTTTAGTGAAAGTGTAAGTAGGAATATAGCAACATAATCTTCCTTATTCTTGAAATTACACTCGGATTTGATAGGTTCCATCAGACCGTACGACCAAGAAGTGTCTTTAATTGGAGATTTTACATAGAAACTGGTAATCGTTTCCAAAGCGAAATTGAGGCTGAAGTGTTATTTTCCAAAGACACTCATTATACTCACGTTTAATTTATTTCTGCGCATTTCATGGTTTATAATTAATGAACAATAAGCTGAAGTGTTATCTTGTCGAATGTAACGGGTGAAACAAACGTCTAATGTTCATGGATAGCTTCAAACTTTTATATAAATACTAGAAAAATCTTAATTGCCACGGGGAGTCTGTTATCAGTAGAAGAAGTGATGCGTAGGCGCCATTTTCTATTGCTAAACCTGTCATACTTTCTACGGAGAGCGTGAGTGGGAGAGAGAAAGAGATAAAGATAGCGAAAAAGAGAAGGATTGAGAGACTGAGTAAGTGAGAGAGAGAGAGTGAGAGAGAGAGCGTGTGTGTGTGTGTGTGTGTGTATGTATGTGTGAGAGAGAGGGAGGTATACTTAGAAGTATATGGCATCTTTAATAATTCTTAGATTCTAAAATGTCTAATATTTCTTGGTTTCTGTGAGGATAAATCAGACGATGTCGCGTTGGGCATGATACCTACCTGAGAGTACCGAACTCTACGCACACAGATACATGTACGCGTGTGTACACTCACACAGACAGACACACACACATACAGTGGCTACAGTCACACACACGCGCGCGCATGCATTCACTCGCTCACTCCAATCAAACAGATATACTCGAGTACACAAATACATATTTATACCGAATGACGTTTTCAAAATCTGTAGATGATTGACACTACCCATTTTATATTTCATATCAAAAATGTTGGTATCCAATAAATATTCATGACGTTATATATAGGGTGGATGGAAGGTTTTGGTATTAGAAATATATTTATATTTTTTTAAAACAAGACGGAAGCCAAAGCGAATGGCTATTTACAGAACGGTTGTGAGAAAGGTTATGTGTATCGGAGGCTTGATCCTAACTGTTTTAGTTTTGGGATAAATGTGTGTATGAATATATTTGTTTATTTGCAAGTATGCATGTTTCATAAAGTTGTAGCTCTGCGCCAATGCGGTCACTGAACAGGAAGAAAAGAGAGAGAGAGAGAGTCAGACAGAAATGCTCAATGAAAAGAATTTATTCTTTTATTCGTTTCAGTCATTTGACTACGGCCATGCAGGAGCACCGCCTTTAGTCAAGCAAATCAACCCCAGCTCTTATTCTTTGTAAGCCTAGTACTTATTCTATCGTCACTTTTGCCGAACCGCTAGATAACGGAGACATAAACACACCAGCATCGGTTGTCATGCGATGTTGGGGGGGGGGACAAACACAGACACACAAACACACACATATATATATATATATATATATATATATATATATATATATATATATATATATATATATATATATATATATACATATATATATGTATATATATACGACGAGCTTCTTTCTGTTTTCGTCTACCAAATCCACTCACAAGGAGGCTATAATTGAAGACAGTTGCCCAAGGTTCCACGCAGTAGGACTGAATCCGGAACCATGTGGTTGGTAACAAAGCTACAAAAGCTAAATTAATACTGCTGGATTTTTTTGTATTCTAAAATCTCACAGTTTGCTTATCAGTGATTCAAATACTTTTCGGAAATGTTCCGCGTCGTCCTACATACGGAATAGTTGAAACCACTGTAACATATCTGTGTGACGTTACCCATAATGAAGCATCCGCATGTTTATGCCTCGATCATAATGTGTGATTCGAACCTGCTGCAAGTAGAACTGTGCAAATAGCAAGCGCTTGTGATCAGATAATTTTGTTTAATTCTGTATGTCCGTTATAAATCATGGTTTTCAATTAATCATTTCTGAGAATGAAGACAACACGATTTTACTGAAAACAATTGCCTAACTTTAATATAATTAATTAGATAACTATCATCTCGAGAAGATGAAAAACGATATGGCGAACATCTGTTTGTATATATAGGTAATTAATGAACTATAAGTGGGCTAATGCAGTTTCACACCTCTCCTTGAAAAATGCATTTAAAAAAAAAAATTTTATCGGATTCCTACATTGTAGATTTCGGCGATTACGAATATGGTAAAAAAAAAAAATTATTTCACCCTCAACCATTAAAATTTTTTATTTTGTTTACGTTAAAGAGATCGTAGCGAATTGACGAACATATGCAAATTGAAATTAAATACAGGCAAAAACATTAAAGTGAAAAGAATTTACGTTTTACTTCTGGTTGTCTTAGTCATAAATAAGAATCTAATGTAAATTAAATATACACCATTTTATGAGAAACAAACATTAATATTTAATAATGAACGTTATAAAGTTTAATAAGGTCTCAAATTTCACTCCTACTCCAATTTTAAATTTTGAACTTTTTTCGTCTATCTGTCTATCTATCTATCTATCTATCTATCTATCTATCTATTTATGTATTTATCCCTATCCCTTTACACATAAAATATATTTGTCAACTAAATGTGGCGGTCCTCTAGAAGACGGTGTTACTGTTGTTTTTAGCTCCAGGAAGACATTCATATCTATATATCTATCTCTTTATACACCTATCTATATGCCTACTGAATTAACAAGTTTGAAAACGTGGTTTCTTGCATATACGGAAACTCCGTCATCAAAACAAAAAAAGGGGGAACAAATTTTTTTGAAAAAGATCAAAATTTTAAAACGGAGGGGTAGTGGTGGTGGTGGTTGGGTGAGGTGGGGATGTGAGTGTTATTATTTTTTTTCTTGCATATTTGTAACCTCCGACATCTAAAACGTAAGAATCCGAAAAAAATAAAACTTTTCAGAAAAACGCAATTTTCAAGGAGGTGAGAAACTGCATTAGCCCCGCCCCAATAAGCATATATATATAGCATTATGTATCATCCTTTATTTACTAAAAACACACGTACATACACAACACACAAGCAAACACTTCTATACATATATGTATAACTATGGATGCAGGGTGGCTGTGCAGTTAGGACATTCGCTCGGTAACCAAGGTACATGAAGATCCGAAACGATGGATATCTTCAGGAATATAGTTGGGCCGAAAAATGCACTTTACGCTTATATGAGATGTTCTCTGTTGTTGTCTGTTTGTCTGTCTCTGTGTCTGTCATTCTGTCTCTCTGTCCCTTTCTCACGATGAATACTGCGATGTTGTGACGTTCTTACAGTATGTACACATTAAAGACGGGTTGCTATACTGAGCTGATTTTACTTCCCTCACTTATAACGAATAAATACGTAGACACACACACACTCACGCACACATGTTCGATAAATTCCACAACAGCAACATTTTATTAATAATACCATCTTATTTCTTTATTGCCCATAAGGGGCCAAACATAGAGGGGACAAACAAAGACAGACAAAGGTATTAAGTCGATTACATCGATCCCAGTGCGTAACTGGTACTATCTGTAGATCAGACAGGGTTTGACTGGGTGTGTATATGTGATTAATTGTCGTTGTACATGTTTGTCAATATATTATGACTGGTTTTGGTAAGTGGCTATAACTTAGTATCACAAGCAAAAGAATCTATAGATCTTTCAATGTGGGGCACGAGTATCACCGTGTTCCGATAAATGCAATAAATATGAGACAGAATCAGACACGCACGCGCACACACACGCACAGTGACATACGTATTTTCGTATGTGTGAGAGAGAGAGAGGAGATGTTCTTTTCTACTCTAGGCACAAGGCCCGAAATTCTTGGGGAGGGGGCCAGTCGATTACATGGACTCCAGTACGCAACTGGTATTTAATTTATCGAACGCAGAACGTAAAGGCAGATGAAATACCACTAAGCATTTCGTCCGACGTGCTTACGTTTCTTATTTCTTTACTGTCCACAAGGGGCTACACACAGAGGGGACAGACAAGGACATATATCGACCCCAGTGCGTACCTGGTACTTATTTAATCAACCCCGAAAGGATGAAAGGAAAAGTCGACCTCGGCGGCAGACGAAATACCGTTAAGCATTTCGACCGGCGTGCTAACGTTTCTGCCAGTTCGCCGCGTGAGAGAGAGGTGATATATGGAGCATGTTATAACCAACATATTGTACAACAAGTGATATATTTTAAAAAAATATTTCCTGTTTTATTTCTTTGAATCCCACGCCAACACTGGTCATGTAGCATAAAGTTCAATGCAATATTTTCAGCTTTTGACCAGTGGTTAATTTTTTTTATTTAAACTGTACGCAATATCAAATCAATATGTGGCATCCGACTTATTCAATCTCTATTTCCACTAGATATCTTTAAGTTAGACGTTTTCTGCTTCGACCAAATAATAAATATCAAAATAACAATTGCAGAAAGAATGGTATATTTCAACAAATAATTATTTGAAGATATATAACTGAATGAAGGAAACTTGAACGTAGCACATCTGACATACTATGTGTCATCTTAAAAAATCTAAAATAAAAAGTTGTATCTGAAATCTGAAAATATTTCAGAATGGGTATAAAACAACTACGTAATGTTAGAATGTATACTATCAATGGGTAATTACACGGTTGTCGTGATGTTTCAAGGAAAGAAAATTATGTGTGCATACATATATATGTATATCAATATGGTAAACACGTATAAAAAATATCGAATATAAAATGAAGATAAACTTTAGAAAAAACAGCAGCAAAATGTGTTTCAGGCATTATTTGTGAGGCAACGGGAAAACATAGCAGGTGACAATGAAATTCGTTGAAACATGGCGTAATGAGGTTAATAGAAATCCTTGTTATATCTGTGTAAGGACACGCAAAAACAAGAAATCTCATTGAAACAAAAATAATTGACAGCAACATAGCAATTGTTCGGATGTATAGCAAATAAATAGTGTGGGAATGTAACAACATGGAGCAAGAAACTTGTTAATATATTGAAAAATATATGACAGTATAGAAGGAAAGATACACTAGGGCTTAGTGGAAAATGTTGATTTAAAATAAAAGAAAAATGGAAACAATATCAGTCAGAAGTTGTTATTCACAATTGCTACTGAATAATCCTGAGGGATTCTCAGTGCCAACAGATCACGTGATGCGGTAATGGAGACCAAGTGAATTCATGACAGAAATGATATTACTTTTGTGGTATATTACAACAACATGTATAGTGAAGCAAAATACGAGAAAAGTATTGCAAGACTTTACTCTTCAGCACAGAAAATTGAAATGTCTGTCTAATGTGAGAGAAAGTCGTCTTCATCGTTATAAGTCTTTTGCCATAAAACGCCAAGTGATTGGGAAACTTGAAATAGACACATGCTAGCGGTGTTTTAAAAACAAAACAAAAACCTATTATGTGGTGTTCTGCAATCATTCTTTCCAAAATAATTAGCTTTTTGCGTCGCTTTGTCACTAGATATTAGATAGAATAACATGAAACAACAAGAACAATGGCATTTCAAATTGTGGTATTAGGCCGGTTGACTTAGAAGGAAGCGGGTTGGTTAATCAATTAAAAGGACTACAGTATAAAACTGGTACCATAACCTATCGACCCTGGAAGGGTCGAGGATTCACAAAAAATAAAAAGAGGAAGACAAGTGGTGTAGAAAACAAACAGATGAATCAATATAACGTTCGGGAAGAGAAAAAAGTCTTTAACGTTTCGAGCCTACGCTCTTCCACTGAAATGAACACAGAGAGAAACAAGGAGAGAAAAGAGGAGAGAAAAAGAATGAGTAGTAGCTAGCGATCTATACGAAGCGGTGGGTTAATTGTCTGTATTTTACATTTTTAATATTGTGCATGCACATGTTTTTGTTTTTGATTTTCGCGACTACACAGAATACTATGATACGTTGGGCATCGTAAGTAAAGTCAGTTGGATTCCGAAGTCATCTGGACGCTGTGGTTGACGCCAATAACAGTTTTATGTAATTTCGGTAAGCGTATCTACTAAAATGATATGTCAGTGTTATTTTGATTTGCGCATAATTCAGACGACAGTTTATTCACCGCACCCTTTATATATATATATATATATATATATATATATATATATATATATATATATATATATATATATATATATATATATATATATATATATATATATATATATACATATATATATTTAGCAAGGTGAGACACACATAAGAAGGAAGGAAACAAAGGACCACTGATGAGGTCACAGAAGTGTGACGAAAGAACTCTGGCCGAAATAAGATTAAGATTAATGTAATGTAAAGCTGAAGCAAATTAACACCAAATATACAGTGCGTGTGTTTTTATTGGCTAAACTGGCAATATGACCATCCCCAAGTACAACAACATCTGTTTCAACACACGATTTCACATCAAAAATCTTGCAAAACAAATATGTATATATATATATATATATATATATATATATATATATATATATATATATATATATATATATATATATTATATCTATATATTATATTTACGCGTACACAACACACACACACACGCACATATATATATTTGTGTGTGAGTGTGTCTGTGTGTTACATTTGCTTGAAAACACAGTACTTGCGATAAAGCAGCGCAGTACAGAGAGAGACGACTGTTTTCATTTTCATAATATTATTTGATAAAGAATTCATATTTTATATAGGTTAAAAAATATATTCTACGTTTTATCTCCCTTTAATATAATATCTTATCCACCGGAACATTTCATCTTTGAAGTCTTTGTATAAATGAAGAAATATAACATGGAATTTAAATGGATATTTCTCTTCATTCAAATTATTATTATTTTCAGTATACTTTCTCATACATACATACATACATACATACATACATACATACATACATACATACATATACCTTTGTATGAATATATTGATAGACATACTTTAATTTTAAAATCAAACATAAAACTTCTAAGGGAAGTATTGCATTACAAATACGCATATACTGATATAATTGTCTCTCTATGTATGTCTATGTGCATTATATATATATATATATATATATATATATATATATATATATATATACATACTGTTTTCTAATGAAATGACATATTTCATGAGGTTCAGTTATTTTCTTTGAAGTGAGAACATTTTATCAAGAAAAAATATATACGCACTTGCAAATAATGATAAAAGACTTGATTTTTCAGTTTACTTCTAATAAAATGTTTTAAAGCCTAGCTACTGTTTGTCATATTCTATAAACTGTAAAATTTTCATAATTCTTTGTTGCAATGTCGAGATCTGTTAGATGTGCATAAGAATACCCCAGTGAATTACTGGCATTATTTTCATGATTCGGAAATAAACAGACGATGATATTCTCTGTGCTGTTGTCTGGTTTATGGTAACCAATCTGTTTTACTTTATCATATACTTTGATTTTAGAATCTATATTTACATCCGTCATTAAACATACACTCACATATATACATATTCATACATACACCTACATACGCTAAAATATTAACGGGAATTATACTTACTTTTTTTAACTTTTCTAACCGACTTTCAAATATTGGCTTAACCACACAGAATTATATTACAATATTATATGTCTTGTGTTTTGTATAAAATATTTATCTATTTCGTCTGCACAAATCTACAAACAGAAAGTTCATACATACATACAATCCGTATATCAGGGTGGAACGAAAAGGTACCTTTTTACACAGGTTTTCGAAATATGTTTTCAAAAATATATTCGTTATTGTGAAATCTTTTAGAAACAACTGTTTTTTAAATTTGAAGTTCTTAAATTTACACCTTCAAGATCTGTAGATCTTATGAAAATGAACAATAAGTGAACAATTAATTTATAACATGTTTTCTGTTCCTCACTTTACTTTCTACATTTATTTTTACGAATCAACTTTATTTTGCAAAATTCTTTCAAAGCAGACGGGTTAAAACCTCAAGCTCTCAAATGTATATCTTCAAGCTCCGCAACGCATTTGAAATTTCGAAATTATGTGAAATAAATAGACTTTCCACCTTACTGTCGATCTGTCTATAACGAAAAAACATTCATCAGATGTAGTTGCCGTCAAGTCGCCGAGGACCGAACTTGTAAGAAGAGTAGCAGTACAGTCTGACACACTTGTGCAGTCACAGGTAGAGGTTAGTTCTGGAAATTTCTTTAATTTTACTGGTGATTTTGTGCTTACATTTTTGCTGACATCTTTTCGTCTCACGCAAAATGGAATTGGAAAAATCTTCATCTTCGCCTGCTGATCCATTTCGAGATTCACTACTTGATGAAAACATTATCAATTCAGAATTCTTTGCTGACATAGAAGGGCGACTATGATCTGATCGATTCTCTTTAATAATCCTGTGAATGTTCTGTTTAGATACTAATTGATCTATTCCGCCAATGATCATTTTTCGATTTGTCCGTTGATCTTGTAAAGATTCTTGTACTCTCTGTGGTATTTTTTGTCTCTACTACAACTTCAGTTTTCAAAGGAGTTGCACTTGGAAAAGGAAATATCAAATAAATAATGTCTTGCATTGTTTTTAAACACGTTGCACTTTAGTTGAAACGATGGCAATTTTTCTATTTTTCACAGATTTTGATAATGCTTGATGCTTTTTCTTTTTGCTGTAGTTTCAACTCAGAGTTTATGCACCACCATTTACATAGAAGTTTAAGATTTTTAGTTTCACAGATGCAATTATAACACAAGGGATGGATGCCTTTTGCCAAATTGGTTATCAATTTCGAAAGTTGCATTTTTCGTTCCACCGTAACGTACATACTTTATCGTTGCAAATCGATTTCGTTAAAACCAGAGCGTGATCCTTATTTTCAACGTGAGGAGCATGCGCGTTGCTTTTCAGTGTTGCCAAGGATTTACACACTTTGCATAGATGTGGCAACGATGGCAGCCTCTTTCAGTAAATATTACAATATCGTGTCCGTAAACTTTTATATGAGGTTTCTGTCTCCTTTTTGACGAATATTTTTTCCACACTATTTGGCATATAATGCTTATTCACAATTTCTCTGTTTGTGGCACGTTTGTTGGTTTGAAAACCCGTCTTACTGAGGGAGACACGGCCACAGTCATTACACGTTCATTTGGGCCCAATGCCAACATGCGCCGGTGAATTCATATGAAATTCCTTAAGAGGACCCTCTTAATTTTTCTGTGCTCCATACGATATCCTTGGAATTCCCACTCCCATCAAGTACTGCTTTCTTGAGCGATTAATGACATAGAGTCCATGTCCTCACACTGAACAGAATTTTTCCAAGAAGGTTGGGAGAATTAAAACTTTTCAGTCGGACAAATGGGACCAACGATAAATGGTCTTCCTGAACGTGTACCACCGGCTCCTTAACAATGCACTTCCTATTACATATATAAACGTATGCATGTATATGTATGTGTGTATGTATGTATATATGGGTGTATGTGGTGTGTGATTGTGAGTGTGTAATTACGCGTGTGTATGTCAGTGTATTTTAGTATGTATGTATCTACGTATATATGCATACATGTATGTACCTATAGATATATCAACAGATAGATAGATAGATAAATAGATAGACAGATAGAAAGATAGATAGATACCGAGCTAGCTAGCTAGCTAGCTAGCTAGCTAGCTAGCTAGCTAGATAGATAGATAGATAGATAGATAGATAGATAGATAGATAGATAGATAGACTGCTAGCTAGATGGAAAGATCGATTGACTTGCACATTCAGCTTAACTCATATGCGTTATTTTAAAAACGGAAAGCTACGGTAATTGTTCTCAGAAAGTTTCTCCTATAGATATTACTCTTCTTAGACAACATGAAGTAATGCAATCGGCAATGAATGACATCAATGGATCGTGGGACGCATACATTTCTGCGTCGTTATGTGTCAACAGCCATGCATACCGAATTAAATAATCACAAGCGTAGGGGAACGATAGTGTTATTGTATAATATCAACGGACAGCAAAATACCTGGCAAGCCTAAACATAAGTTAAGCTGTAATTATTAATGTAGATTTTCACGAAACAGTGTGTCATGATATAGATGGGACAGAAATAATATTTAACAGGATCATGTGCATTCGAATCGTGGAAGACGTTTCGCTGTGGAAGTTATGTGCGGAGTATCTTCCCGTATTGGACAACTAGATTCAAAACATACTGGATTGTGAATGACCTCTTCGAATCGTGGGGTACATGTATTTCTCCGTAGTTATGCGCCAACAATCACGAATATGAAAAAGTTTGGCAGAATTTCTTCCGGGACGTAGCCTTTGTACGCCAACTTTGATTTGGAAGGTTTTGTTTTTATCGCGGGTTGAATCACAGTACATACTTACAAACATACATACTCTCAAACATATACGCACATGCACATATATGCACACACACTCGCACTCGCACTCAAATGCACACACATACACACATATACACAGAAGGCAGCTATGAAGTAATCTGTCAGTCCTTCCAACGTCCCAGACATTGTCAGATTGTGAAATCTAAAATGACCAATATTATAGGGATATGTTTTAACATCCATGAAACTTCTACTACGACAGTGTTTCCTTTCCTGTCGCTCGAAGACAGCTGTAGTCAAGCGGACATATCACATAAACTTCCAATCAGTGAAAATTACTCCCCAAATCAGAATCAAATATGCCACAGACTTGACGGTAGAGAACCTTGAAAGCGGGCATTTGAGTGTTATAATATTGAACTTCTTTAGTGGTCTGTTATGTTATTAGAAAGCCACGCATATTTATAAGTGAATATATTCTGAGTGAAGTTTTTTCTTTGAAGTGAAATTGGCATGTAATATAATGTATGTTTGTTTACATATTTATATGTAACTAGCAGTTTCTTGTACTTTTAACTTTGAGGTATATTATCTGAAAACGAAAGATGTACAAATATTTGGCGGCATAATATATATATATATATATATATATATATATATATATATATATATATATATATATATATATATATATATATATATATATATAGATATATAAAGGTTTATATAAAAACAGATGTATGCACAATATATACGAGCGTTTGTTTTTTATATATCGGGCTATAGTAAAACCAATTTAACGTTAAAATGAAGAATTACTCAACACGTTTTTGCAGAGGGTACGTTTATTAATCTTTTGCAAAAAGACGGGTGATAGTGACTTTGAAGTCGATTAATACTTGGCAGCAAATAGAAAACCGATGTCATACTCTCGTAAATATATAATAAATATAAACATGTAGACACAGACGCGCGCACACACATAGACACACACCTTGCCTTTTATCAAATCGGAATCGATAAAATGCCTACCAGCTGAGCATTTGCGTCGACTTAATTGACTTGGCCCTTCTCCCAATACTGCTGGCATTGTATCAACATTTAAAACCAGCTATATTAATGAAGTGAATCCAAGTTCCGCATACCTTGATTTCATCCTTTGAGAAAGGATAATATAAGTATCAGTCGAGTATTGGGGACGATGTTATCGTCTACAGACTTCCTCGAAATTACTGATTTTGTGCCATAATGTAAAACCAATATTTTTAGCCATTCATATATTCTTGTGTCGACACTCTCTTTTATATGTTCATCTTTTAGAGATACGTAAACTTTTTACTCATTTTATGAATTATTATATTTCCAATTATCTTGATCCTATTCTTGAAATAGCTTATAATATTTAGCCCTAACTGTCAATCAAGTGGTTTCATTATATTGGCAAACAAGTCTATATCAATGTATGCCCTAACCAGTGTGCATATTTATTAACTCTTAACTTTAAGTTCTGGTAAATGATCAGTTATAGTCTCCCTCGTTTCCTTCACTGGACCTGGGTGATAAGCTACGTAAATGAATTGTTGTACATCTTAAGAAGCACAAAGACCAGTCTTAATATGTTTCCTGTATCATTGGGCGAAATTCTTAGCGTTATTTCGTCTGTATATTTAGACTTGTTAAAACAAAGCAGTAGATTTGCGAATTTGGCTATTGTTACCCCTTTCGTAGATCGACGATATATAAGGCGTATATATTTTAACTACATATTGTGTGTTGTAAAGATTGTTTGCCAACATAACATGGTAGTCGTAGTTTAGGACTAATGTTGCTGTAATTTATCTCCATGAGATATCGTATCCAGCTGGCTATACGACACGATCTGTGTCCTTATATTTTCGAACAATGTAATCCAGCACCCCCACACAGCTCAAAACAGTATCTGTGTATCGCGATTTCTGGGTTATTTTCCTTCATCAGCAGAGAATAATTGCTTAGCTAGAGGTAGCGCTGCCAAATTCCCATTCGAAATATTTAGTTTTGAAAGTGACAACTAGTCACTAATTTATAAATTAGAAAATTACCATGTTCGAAAATATCAGGACACAAATCGTATCGTACAGCCAGATGGAGACGATGTCTCCTGGGGGTAAATTACAGCAACATCAGTCCTAAACTAGGATTGCCATGTTATGTTGGCAGACAGTAATGTTGCTGAATATCTCACGTTGTGTGATTTAAAAATACTAATATACATATTGTGTGTTCTACATTTAGTAATAGGTACGTTAGATTACTTATAGTTCAATTAAGAATTTGCTACAACTACGGCTTGTAACATTTCTTAGAAAGAATAAATATCAGAGGCAGTTACACGCAATTAAAAATAACACCGATGAAACGCCAACAGTTTTAAAGATAGAACAAATTCAAACCTGTGGGAGGTAAATGCTATTGTTAATAGCGCAAATGAAGTAACATTACTCTAAACGAGAAAACCATGCAAAATATTATCAGTGTTTCAATTGCTGCTATTTTCTATGCGATTTTGTGTAAAAAAAAAAAAAAAAAAACCCTAAGGGACAGCAAAAAGACAAAGAAGGAGCCTAGAAATTCAAAAGATGCCGATTGTCAGAAAGCTGAGAAGACTAAATAGCATAGGCTAGGGGAAATCTAGACGGTGGTAGTGAGTTCCAGACAGCTGTAGTTCGAACAAAAAAACGATTAGAACAAAAGGACTTACGATTAACAAGAAGGTCAACAGGGAAGCGATGTGCCTGGGAAAGAGCAGCGGGTAAGATATAATTTTTTTTTTATGAAAGCATTAAAAAAAAAAAACTGTAATAAAACACTAAAAACTAAACAAAACAAGACAAAAGAAATTACACTGTAAAATATTAGAAACCAAATAAATTGATATATTATAAGTTACATGTCTTTCTCAATGTCATTAGCAACTTAAATTAAATAAACGTGCGGCGACTAAGATTGAACGTAAAAGAATCTTCGTATCAATTCGCCAGAAGCTATAGTCGTTTGTTGTTACGCAGAACACGCCACTACATTTTGATTATGTTGACCAATATTGTTGGGGGTTACTAGTGTCTGTGACCCCTTTATCGCCGGGTGGTTATCAACAAAAGGCACAATTCTGCAATTCACCATGTAAAGTTAAGCACGGCAATTCGTTCCTTATTATAATCAAACACTTTCTTTATGTTTATTTTTGTATGTTTGTATTTTTTATTCTTATTCTTTGTATTTTCTTTTTTACATTTTATCACTTTTTCTCAAAGAAAGACATAAAATAAATTGAAATATTTTCCCTTCTCTGGAGCATAAATTAACTTTCTAATTAAGAGAACAAAAGTTATAATCCATATTTATGCCTTTTATTATAAACCTTCATTATACTTTTTAATTATTCTCTAAGCCACACGCCTGTGTTTCTTCTTTACTTCTTTTTCTCTTTCTTTTATTTTCTTGTGTTTTTCTTCAGCCTACAATTTTCCTATTTACGTCTTCAAATTTTCCAGCCTCTTTCTTCTTCTTCTTCTTCTTCTTCTTCTTCTTCTTCTTCTTCTTCTTCTTCTTCTTCTTCTTCTTCTTCTTTTTCTTCCTCCGGCTCTTTTCCTCTTTGTCTTCTTTTCTTCTCCAGGTTCCTTCTCCCCTCTCCTTTCCGTCCTTTGTTATCCATCTTCTTCTTCTTCTTCTTCTTCTTCTTCTTCTTCTTCTTCTTCTTCTTCTTCTTCTTCTTGTTCTTCTTCTTGTTCTTCTTCTTGTTCTTCTTCTTCTTCTTCTTCTTCTTGTTCCTCTACTTCTTCTTGTTCTTGTTCTTGTACTTGTTCTTCTTCTTCTTCTTCTTGTTCCTCTTCTTCTTCTTGTTCTTGTTCTTCTTTTTGTTGTTGTTGTTCTTGTTGTTGTTGTTCTTCTTGTTCTTCTTGTTCTTCTTCTTCTTCTCCTCCTCCTCCTCCTTCTTCCTCTTCTTCTTCTTCTTCTTCTTCTACCATCTCCATATTTCCCTGTCCTCCAACACAACTGGTCGAAATTCTCATTCACCCCTCTCCTCCTCCTCCTCCTCCTCCTCCTCCTCCTCCCGCTCCTCCTCCTCCTCCTCCTCCTCCTCCTCCTCCTCCTCCTCCTCCTCCGCCGCCGCATCCTTCGTCGTAGCTATCGTTACACTCAACGGCATCTACACCTAATGCTATTTCCCTTTTCTTCAGTTTTCTCTCCTTCGCCGATGTTCTTTCTCGTGACCTTTTTCCCTCTACGACCACCTCAACTCATTCCTCCTCTCCATTATTGTCTCTCTTTCTATATTTCTTGTTTTCTTCCCCATTCTTCGTCATCATACAACTTCATTTCTTTCCTCTCCATTCCTTATTCGTCTTCTACTTTTTTCCTTACTTCTCATTCGACTCATCACTACTGTTCTATACCCATCATTTTGACTTTACTATTTCATCACGAATCTCCCACTCTCTACACTTCCTCCTCATCATAATCTTCTCCTACATGTTTCTCCTCGTCATCTTACACTATTCTTATTTTCATCTTTCCACCACTTCTATTTTTACAGCCCTTTCCATACCATCGCCCTTCTTACTCTCGGCTCTTCTCTTGTTTTTTCCTTCTTTTTGCAACTCATTCTTTTTATTCATATCATACTTCTTACTTCTTTAGTTGTGTTGCTTTAATTCTTGCTTTTGTTGTTATTTTTCTGTTTCGTGTTGTTCTTGTAACTGGTGAAGTTGGTGGCGTAGTTAGTGTTTTTGTTCTTGTTCATATTGTACTTGTTTTTCGTCTGTTGCATTCTACGATGCTGTTGTTGTTATTATTATTATTATTATTATTATTATTATTATTATTATTATTATTCTTTTTTTTGTTCATATTACATTTTAATTAAAATTAGATTTACTTGAAACAAAAACAAATTTTGCCATGGTCTGGTTTTATGAATATTTTCTTTTTATTCATTTTTATTTATTCGTTGTTTTTTTTTAATTGTACGTATATTTTATATTATTTTATTTATGGTTTTGGTTTTGGCTTCAATGTCGAATAATAATTTTAAAATATGGTTGTTGAGGAAAAAAATCAGTGGCACAGTTATTAGAAAACATGTTCTGGATTTGCCGTTTGTTCGTTCGCTTTTGATGAGCAAAACAAAGCAATCACTATGTAACATAATACTATACGTTCCGATACGAAACGAAGGTTCCTCGTAAATGACGAAATAGTAGGTAAAGGCCTTCATTTATATTTCTCTTGATCTGTGAGACTCTTAAGGCCGGTAACTCGCATTCCATGTAGCATAAGTGACGTAGAATTTCAACATTCTTCTGAATGGGGTTCCAGTGTTCTCCCGGGTTAAATAGTAGCAATTGTTGAGGGGCGTGACAACATCAGCAACAACAATAACCTTATCAACCCCCAACTGCTTAAAAGGACACACGATAGGAATTGGTTAGACACAAAACCAACATTGCATGCTCTGCTGTCGTACTGTGTCCTGTGAGGATGCACATCGTGGCGTAAATATTCATTCGAGTGCAGTGACATCCATAATACACTTTCATTTTCACACGGCAAGAGTAAGCAGTTCGGATTGAATAGACCGACTGAACAAAACCTGTTCAACGGTACACTAGAGAGTAGAAATATCCCAATATATAGAGTACAGGTTTAATCGTTGATTATTATACGATCAGCTGTAAATTGTTACTGTACTGGATGAGGTAGTTGTAAACCATGTTATTTCTAAACACACGCATACTTTGCCTCATTTCAGGCCATGGTCACAAACGTTTCTGTACTAAATGCTTCACAAACACAAAACACCACGAATATATACAAAGTGTGGGTGTATATATATATATATATATATATATATATATATATATATATATATATATATATATATATATATATATATATGTATATATATGCATATATATATATGTGTGTGTGTGTGTGTGTGTATGCATGTATGTATGTATATATATATATATATATATATATATATATATATATATATGTATCTATGTATATTTATATAATATATACGAATATATATATATATATATATATATATATATATATATATATATATATATATATATATATATATGCATATTATATTAACGCAAAGCTGTGTATTGTTAGCGAAGTATTTTGTTTGCGTTTGAAATTGATCGGTATACCGTTGCGGCGTATACTTAAAATAAAAAAAAGAAATATTCTTGAAAAACATACACACGCGCACATAGGTTATGTGCATGCGCACGCGTATACACTTATATAAATATACATAAATACATATACAAACAATCACACAAGCACAGATATATTTATCCATGTATATGCGTATTTTTGTTCGTGTGTTTCCCGCGTGTGTCATTTGATGATCTGCGTCATGTTTCTATTCAATCTATGAGGATAAAGAAAAGAATTGACAATAAAATGTTGTAAATATACACAGAATAATACAAAAAAGTTACAACAAATTGTAGCGTGAACGCAATTGATTTACTTGGTGATGTAAATGCTATCCATTCTTTGTATGCGATCTATACCACATCCTATCTTCCTACGTCTACCTCCTTTGATGAAAGTATCATATGGATGTGGTATTATCATTTCCTTATATCATGAAATTTATTCTCTTCCCGTTTTCGTATCTGCCATTTAGCTCATAGGCTGAAAGTGATTCTCGCATCTGAAAAACCTTGCTTCCATCCACAATGGCTAGAAGCAATCGGATGTGAAGTTCTGAGAAACGTGTATCTTCTATTCGTTTTTGTTTTCGCATTGGTGCTGAAAAACGATATAATGTGATATAATATAATTCTAAGCAAGCATACTCGTTATTGTACAAATCATACGCATAACGTGGGGTATATCTAATTTCTAAAGAAAAACATTTGCATTTGCAATGCGACTTAGAGTTGAGCATTCAGGAGGAAATAATATTTGCATACGCTGTGCATTGTGTTTCAAGCCAATTGTTGAAGAGTTTAGTATACAGTGGATTTAAAAGAGCACAACGTAGTATTCTGGTGTTTATTTTATCGGTCATGGTTGTATAAAAAATTAAGTGGTGTTCTATTTTGGGGAATAATGGGAAAGAATACTTCGTAACTTCAACCTTTTGGCACTGGCGATGTAACTGATTGCAATAATAATCGTATACAATGTATATATTCTTCTGTTACTTTAGCGATTGTTGATTGTGTGAGCATTTGCATTCATGAGTATATTGTAAGAGAACATTGGGATGGTGGGTCGGTAAGAAGAAAAAAAAAGTTTTAAAAAATTATGTATAACGTAAAAAAAGTGTTCTGATCGGTCTAAGTGGTTTAAATGTTCCAGTAAGTTTGTTTTTTTCTATGCTAGTTAGCTTGATATAAAATACTGATATGACTTCGAAATATTTTAATGATACAACGGTGTAAGAAGAGAAGCGAGAAAATTACATTGTGAAGAGTACAGAATATAATAATAATAATAATAATAATAATAATAATAATAATAATAATAATAATAATAATAATAATAATAAGAAGAAGAAGAAGAAGAAGAAGAAGAAGAAATGCCCGGATGCTGTACCAGGCAGTGGCTCTCATGGCTTTTGATCTTAATTGATTGGAAGTGTTATCATGTACATTGTTTTGTCTTGGTATAAAAGATCGGCTACAGCAAATATTCTACTTAATACAACAGATCCGTTTGGCAGTTGTTTGACCTTAATCAGTTGAATATGTCCTTTGGTGGCTGACGATATGTGCATCTCTGATCATGAGCAAAAGTAGTGGGGGAACATCTGAGCCATGTGTTGAAAGGACTTCTATGGGGTTTGAATAATTCACCTTTGGAAATATGGGTGTTTCGCTCAGCATCCTTAAACAAACCTTATTCAGGGACCTTTTGAGCGAGATGGGCTACTCGACCTGAAGAAAATTCTAACTAGGCCCCACGTACGAGGTCATGCGCTGTTTATTTTGATATGAGATCACCATGTCGCGCACATATGGTTGCGATGCATGTGGCCGGTGTACTCTTATCAGACGGGTAGTCATGATGGGTATAATGGGCTTCGTATATTTTTACCCCAGTGTCACTTTGATGGCATGCACTGCTCTCTCACTCAATAATAATAATAATAATAATAATGATGATGATGATGATGATGATGAAATTTCCCCGATGCAATACCAGGCAGTGGATCTCATGGCTTCTGATCTTAACTTATTGGAAGTGTTATTGTGTACATAATTTGGTCTTGGTATAAAACATAGACTGCAATAAATATTCAGCTTAATACCACAGACTTGCTTGTCATCTGTTTGACTTTCACCAGTTGAGCATGTCCCTTGTTGGCTGACTGAAATTTGGATAACTGTGATAAATATTACATGTTTAAATTTTAGAAAGTGTTGCATAATTTCACTGTTCCTTTTATTGATTTAATCGTTTAAGTTCGTATTAATCGATTGCCTTCTTTGATTGAAAATGCTAGCAGTACTAAATTGTCCCTTACTCATTTACTGATAACAACAAGGGTACCGATGTTGATTTCAGATTTTGGGACAAGGCAAGCAAGTTCATGAAGGTTTTAAGTCGATTACATATTTTATCGACCCGGAATGAATGAAATCCGAAATACGAACTCAGAACATATAAACACAGAACTTACAAATCGTGCTAACGATTCTACCAAGCGAGCCGACCTCAGACGCTCTAATATTTATTAGTAACAGCGATATTAACACATTCCAGGATTAGTTAGTTTAATACAAAATAACTTATTTACTTAATTTTTAACATCAACACCTTCGAAATAATCACCTTGCGCAGCAATACATCGCTTCCAGATTTCCTGTCACTTTTGAAATTCGGCCTGTCCTGGAAGTCATTTTTTGTAAGCGAGTCGAGGGACTTCTGCGATTCGCTCTGAATGTCGACAACGCTGTTAAACCGGCAACCTTTCAGTTGCTTATTCTTCTTGAGGAAGAGATGGAAATCCGCAAGTGCTAACTTTGGCGAACAGCATGGGTGCAGAAGCGAAGCCATGTTGTTTTTGGAGAGAAACTCATGAGTGAGGAGAGCTCAGTGACAGGGTGCATTGTTGTTCTCATTCTCCACAGACTCGGCCCTTTTCGCCGAATATCCTCCCTGAAATGCTTCACAACATCGTCCATTGTCCTCCGATGATCTTCATGCACAATCTGATGAGTTACCTTCACATTTCCGGGTTGACGCTCGTGGCAGGTTCTTCCAAACTTCTCAACATCTTCCAGGTCGTTGATAATGTTCCAGGGATGTTCTTCCTCTTTTGTAGCCCTCGAAAATTGCATGTGACCTATTGCCTCGTTGCTGTGACCTTGCCGAAACTTTATCAATATCTCTGTAGCAGACTTACATAGTTTAACCAAACTTTCACGTTTGCTCTTTGTTCCTGTCCATGACAAAATCACAGACGTGATCACAAAAACACAAATTTCACAACTTGGGTAGTAAACATAACGATGACCCTCGGCGCATTGCCTCATCAAGGCCTCTGCGAATTCTCATTGCGCACACAAATGTATACTGAAGTCTGTTGGCGCGCTACATAACTATTCCGGAAACGGTTTCATACAACTTCGATTTCTAGTTTTCTCATAACTGGTCATTTTACCACATTTGTGTTTAAGAGAAATAGTTTGTAAGTGCAACAAGCTCTGGTGTTTCTTTGTGTCAGATAGTTATATGCACATAATAATAATAATAATAATAATAATAATAATAATAATAATAATACTAATAATAATAATAATAATAATAATAATAATAATAATAATAATCATTACTATAATAGGCACAAAGCGTGAAATTTGTAGTACTTAAATTATGGAAGAAAAAGGCGAGCTGGCAGAAACGTTAGCACACCGAACGAAATGCCGTTACATTCTGAGTTCAAATTCTGCCGAGGTCGACTTTGCCTTTCATCCTTTTGGGGTCGATAAATTAAGTACCACTTATGTACTGGGGTCGATGTAATCGACGTAATCCCTTTGTCTGTCCTTGTTTTTCCCCCTCTATGTTTAGCCCCTTGAGTGCAATAAACAAATAAGAAACGTTAGCACACCCGGCGAAATGCTTAACGGTATTTCGTCTGTCTCTACGTTCAGAGTTCAAGTTCCGCTGAGGTCAACTTTGCCTTTCATCCTTTCGCGGTCGATAAATGAAATACCAGTTGCGTACTGGCTTCATCAAATAGACTGGCTCCTCCCCCAAAATTTCAGGCCATGTGCCTAGAGTAGAACAGATTAATTAATTAAGAAGTTGAGAAATGATGATGATGCGAGGTATACACGTCTGAATGTGTTTAATTTTGTGTTGCTGTCGAAAAGGTAGCTGTAAGTAAATGCGTATACGTAAAATATTTTTGTACAGATGTTTACATCAGGTCATTAATAACGAAACGACGTTTTGGAATTATATAAGTGCGCTTCTACACACACACACTGACAGAAAAGAAGTAACATGAAGATATAGAACATAAGCATATATCTTTGTGTAGGTTTATATACATTATACGTATAAATCACATGTACAGCCTCGAAAATGAGCGAACACATAAGTATATGCATATTGGCAAACAACTTCAGCTAACGGCATACAGAAGCATATACATATACCTGCCCATTCATATAAATATACATATATGCATACAGGCACACATACATATATGTATATATATGAATATGTGTGTGCGTATGAATATATGTGGGTATATGAATTCTTGTCCATGAAATACAAAAATGACGTAGGACCTCTTATGTATGTGTGTGTATGAGCATATATGAGTTTGTGTGCGTATCACTGTGTGCTTACATATAGTTGTATATTTATGAAATATGTCTTATCTTCATACACTTATAAATATCAACAAAATATAAATATCTCTTTGTCCCTCCTCCTCCATCTCTCTCTCTCTCTCTCTCTCCCTCTCGCTATATATATATATATATATATATATATATATATATATATATATATATATATATATACAATCTTATAGGCGGTGTAGAAGGAAGCATTGAATACAAGAGAAAAGAAGAGATGCAAGAATGACACGCACGTTATTTTCACATTGCATAGGAAACGAAAACTTGTACGTAGATGAAAGTTCAGAATTGTGTTGGAAGTAGTTAAAACATATAACCTGAGGTGAACATTATAAATACACAGGGACAAGTGTAACTTGGTAGTTGGAAGTATTAACTAATTTCCGCCATGACTGTATTTTGAAATAAATGATGATATTGGATGAAGCTTTAAGCTCCGGGGAAACAAAGATACAAGATCGAAATTGCATCTGCGTGAAGAACATTAAAGCATTCGCTGTGTGGTTTTAATAATGTTGTATTTTGAAATTGCCTCTCAAGGCAACAGGACATGTTGTAGTTGATGCCAAAAAGAATATTGCAGGTGGATTTATCTAAAGAGTGTAGCTAAAAGAAATGTATGTACACATACGAATACATACATACTTACTTATATTCATATATACATACATAGACACACACATACACACACACACACACATATATATATATATGCACACATACACAAATGTATATATATATATATATATATATATATATATTTGAAGGTTTGGAGAAATATATATATATATATATATATATAAATATATAAACATGCATATGCACACCCGCTCTCTAACACAATTACATGCATGCACGCACAATTGTATGTACGTTCGTGTGTATGCACATATATGAATGTCAATAGAGTTTGTTTATAAATTTATATATGTATGTTAATAAATTTTCGATATATATGTACATATATATTTATGTATTTATTACATACATATCTAGATATATATATTTACACACGCACGCACACACACACACACACACACACACACACACACATATATGTATACTTATATCTGCGTATATACGCATACATAGGGCTAACTAAAGTGTACGATTGTGCTACGTTTATGGGAGATATTGAAGTGCTTGCAGTGCACCGCCACTCTATATATATGTAGTCAGGCAATGTTATTATCTCCGTCAATAGTAAAGCAAAACCGAAAAATATATCTGCGATATAAATGGGACGAAATTTGAGATTATAGGCCTCAGGTGATATTACGCGATATACATACATACATACATACATACATACATACATATATATATATATATATATATATATATATATATATATATATATATATATATATATATACATCCACATACACACACACTCATTTATATATATATATATATATATCGCGAAATATCACACACACATCTATTTATTGATAAATATGTGTGTCTGCGTGCGTTAGTTCCTTTAGAGATCCATTCTATGATTCTCTTGTGGATATCACATGGTAGTTATCCAATAGAATTTGTATGTCAACGAAAAACAAATGAACAATACTATCTTGGAATGTTATTTTAAAGAATCTGTTTTGTGCTTTATTGTGTATAGGGGCTAAGAATGATAGGATGTATTATATGGCACTCTTATGTCGATAGCTGGCAGAAGTGTTAGCAGGCCGGACGAAAGGCGGAGCAGCGTTTATCCGTCTGTTCGTTCTGAGTGAAAGTTCCTTGACGGTCGCCTTTGCCTTCCATCAATTTGTGGTCAATGAAATAAATACAGGTTTCTGACTGGGGTCGATATAATGGAATAAACCCTTTATAATTTTCAGGCCCTGCCCCTATTGGATTACGATATGAAATCGAAAAGTTGTTGAGAGGAATCGGTTTTCTGGGGATCAGTAGCTCTATGTACCACTTCTCATTTCTTATTCCTTACTCCCACTATGTACATACATATATACATGTGTGTGTCTATGTATTCCGCGCGCGCTTCTTTGTGTGCGTGATTTTATGAATTTTTGTCAATTTCCATACAAGTAAATTCATGCTTATATGATTATAATGTTTTGATCAACGTTAAAGAATAAAATTAATGCAAAAATGTTTTTCTTTTCTTTTGCTAATCCTTGAAGTAAGTTTCTTGTCTACCTCTCAGATAAGAGTTACACGTATTTCGTCCCTTACTATCAGCATACCCACGTCTCGTCGTGGTCGCGAGTGGAGGCGCAATGGTCCAGTGGTTAGGGCAGCGAACCTGTGGCCATAGGATCGCGGTTTCGATTCACAGACCGAACGTTGTGAGTGTTTATTGAGCGAAAATACCTAATGGTCCACGATGCTCCGGCAGGGGATGGTGACGAACGCTGCTGTACTCTTCCACCACAACTTTCTCTCACTCTTACATCCTGTTTCTGTTGTGCCTGTAATTCAAAGGGTAAGCATTGTCACACTGTGTCACGCTGAATATCCTCGAGAACTACGTTAAGTGTACACGTGTCTGTGGAGTGCTCAGCTACTTGCACGTTAATTTCACGAGCAGGCTGTTCCGTTGATCGGATCAACTGGAATTCTCGGCGCCGTAAGCGACGGAGTGCCAACAACAACATCACGTATTATTTCAAGAAGTAGGCAAGATTCTGGGTTTGTAACCTACATTTTATATTCGTCCTTTTTCTGATTCGTCACTCAAGAAGAAATAACTATTGCTCAGCGTAAAACAGAATTACTGAA
>NC_142933.1:101050127-101055127 GCF_046866305.1 Octopus bimaculoides
GTATACGACCGAACATTATCCAGGTGCTCTATTCGTGTTGAAACCAAAGATGGTCGTTTTGATTCTAGTACTGATTTAAGCCGCTCAAGCTCGTCGCAGTAAGTCTCCGTTGTTATCGTTTGGTTTGGGTTTAAAAGTTCAGTGGATTAAAGTTTTTATATCCCACCAATCAGATAACAACACCTAACGTGGGTGAAGATCTTATTTAGCCTGAGGTGCCGGTATTTCTCCTTTCCCTACCCACAATCTTGAGCGCTTGACATTTTTATAGAGAATCCAATTCTCGTCGCCAGTTACTATTCGGTCCCAAAATGGTTCATTAGTGAGAGGTGACAGCAAAGAAGAGCAAACATTCACTCTCTGCGCGTGATTATACTCGGAAAGTTTATGAGGAAGACAACGCAATTTTCCGTCTTTTCCGTGTGCACGAAGTTGCCGTTGAATGGCCCAGTGAACAAATCCAAGCTTCTCTGCCAGTTCCTCAACAGTTCCGATGGGATTTCGTTCCATCAAGGTTTGCATGACATCCTCGTCAAGCTCTAAAGATCTTCCAGGACAAGGCTCATCTTCTTTCGCTGTAGTTTCTGGAAACACTGTTGACACTGGCTTACGCTTATAGAGTGATCCCCATATACTACATTAATATTCCTCGTTCTTTCCGTTGTGTTGTTGCGTTTCGTGAACACATAAAGCAAAATATGCCGAATATTGTCCTTTGTCACTTCTATTATAGGGTTGAAAAAATAACTTTTAAAATCGAACTGCACACTTCCTGTGTTTATAGCAAGCTGATGCGGGTAGTTTATCTCGTCCCTTATCCGACTTTTAGTTCATGCAATTGAAAAACCGCATTATTTATGGAATAAACCAATAATATGAAGATACAGAGAGAGTGTGTGTGCATTCTTGTATGGAAGAATATTGAGCCATTTACAATTTGTGGTTTATATAATATACGTATGAGCATAAAGGACAGCAAAAATTACATCAAAATACATTATACATGAGTTCTAGAAGTAGGTAGGTCTGGTCGGAGACAAATAACATGACATAAAGAAAACTGAAGAGTCGAGTAATGCAAATAAGATGAAAAGGAAGAAAAAGAATTTAAGAAAGAGATAACGTTTAGCATACTAGTCGCAGCTCGACACAAATATGCGTGAAATCTGCAATTACAAACATACACTTTAGTAAGTGGCACATGTTTTATAAGCAACTAACAATTATAGAGAAAGAGTTTTGGTTAATGACAACCGCACAGGGTGATCTTTATTCGATACTTCTAACTAACTTGAACGACATTGTAATTATCCGCATTAAGGCTACACACACACAAACACACACACACACGCACACACACACACACATACATATATCTGTATGTATATACATGTATACAAATATGTAGTTACACAACCATATATGTACACATACACACGCACGGGCGAACGTACGTGTATTTATGCACACGCATATATATATTTATATAAATATAGATACATATATATTTCTCGTCTGGCCGTAAAGCCTTCTGTTTGTTTTCCTGTCTTGTTTTTCGTCCGCCACTACATTCCTCCATGGCTAGATTTAATTTGCGTATACAGATTTAATCTGCGATCCATGGGACGAGCCGTTTTAACGTTGCGTCCTGCCCGAAGCTCGTCGAAACGCCGGTGTTAAAACGTGGGTAGCTGAAGAAGTAGAATGTTCTCTATGTGGCTCGTGTGTTCTCGTCTACGTTTGTGTGCAATGTCCTGTACCCAGATATGCACCTATACATACAGGTGGATGTCGGTATGCACATACCTGTACGTATATATGCATATACTCATTTACTTTTGTTTTTACATGATTGAACGCAGCGTCTCACAAAAATTGTAAGTAGTTCGTAAACTTATCCTCCGACGCTACTCTATCTCTTTCTCTTTCCTTTCTCCCCCCCCCTCGTTCTTCCTCTGTACTACTACGTATCTCGCCTTACCCCTCTTGTTCTTCCTCTGTTACTACTACGTATCTCCTTTTCCCCCTCGTATTTCCTCTCTTTCTTTTTTCCTCTCGTTGCTCACCATTCTTCTACTTCCTCCCTCTCTTTCTCCCTCTACCACTCTCTCTCTCTTCCCTTTACACCGGCATGGTCACATGCTTCCGGTCAATAATCCTTTCCTTCTTTGGCTTTCGCCAAGTAACACACGCTACCACTGTCTCTCTCGGTTCCGTGCCTCATCGCGTTCATACACACATAATTTTTCTCGTCTGGCCGTAAAGCCTTCTGTTTGTTTTCCTGTCTTGTTTTTCGTCCGCCACTACATTCCTCCATGGCTAGATTTAATTTGCGTATACAGATTTAATCTGCGATCCATGGGACGAGCCGTTTTAACGTTGCGTCCTGCCCGAAGCTCGTCGAAACGCCGGTGTTAAAACGTGGGTAGCTGAAGAAGTAGAATGTTCTCTATGTGGCTCGTGTGTTCTCGTCTACGTTTGTGTGCAATGTCCTGTACCCAGATATGCACCTATACATACAGGTGGATGTCGGTATGCACATACCTGTACGTATATATGCATATACTCATTTACTTTTGTTTTTACATGATTGAACGCAGCGTCTCACAAAAATTGTAAGTAGTTCGTAAACTTATCCTCCGACGCTACTCTATCTCTTTCTCTTTCCTTTCTCCCCTCCCCCCCCCTCGTTCTTCCTCTGTACTACTACGTATCTCGCCTTACCCCTCTTGTTCTTCCTCTGTTACTACTACGTATCTCCTTTTCCCCCTCGTATTTCCTCTCTTTCTTTTTTCCTCTCGTTGCTCACCATTCTTCTACTTCCTCCCTCTCTTTCTCCCTCTACCACTCTCTCTCTCTTCCCTTTACACCGGCATGGTCACATGCTTCCGGTCAATAATCCTTTCCTTCTTTGGCTTTCGCCAAGTAACACACGCTACCACTGTCTCTCTCGGTTCCGTGCCTCATCGCGTTCATACACACATAATTTTTCTCGTCTGGCCGTAAAGCCTTCTGTTTGTTTTCCTGTCTTGTTTTTCGTCCGCCACTACATTCCTCCATGGCTAGATTTAATTTGCGTATACAGATTTAATCTGCGATCCATGGGACGAGCCGTTTTAACGTTGCGTCCTGCCCGAAGCTCGTCGAAACGCCGGTGTTAAAACGTGGGTAGCTGAAGAAGTAGAATGTTCTCTATGTGGCTCGTGTGTTCTCGTCTACGTTTGTGTGCAATGTCCTGTACCCAGATATGCACCTATACATACAGGTGGATGTCGGTATGCACATACCTGTACGTATATATGCATATACTCATTTACTTTTGTTTTTACATGATTGAACGCAGCGTCTCACAAAAATTGTAAGTAGTTCGTAAACTTATCCTCCGACGCTACTCTATCTCTTTCTCTTTCCTTTCTCCCCCCCCCCCTCGTTCTTCCTCTGTACTACTACGTATCTCGCCTTACCCCTCTTGTTCTTCCTCTGTTACTACTACGTATCTCCTTTTCCCCCTCGTATTTCCTCTCTTTCTTTTTTCCTCTCGTTGCTCACCATTCTTCTACTTCCTCCCTCTCTTTCTCCCTCTACCACTCTCTCTCTCTTCCCTTTACACCGGCATGGTCACATGCTTCCGGTCAATAATCCTTTCCTTCTTTGGCTTTCGCCAAGTAACACACGCTACCACTGTCTCTCTCGGTTCCGTGCCTCATCGCGTTCATACACACATAATTTTTCTCGTCTGGCCGTAAAGCCTTCTGTTTGTTTTCCTGTCTTGTTTTTCGTCCGCCACTACATTCCTCCATGGCTAGATTTAATTTGCGTATACAGATTTAATCTGCGATCCATGGGACGAGCCGTTTTAACGTTGCGTCCTGCCCGAAGCTCGTCGAAACGCCGGTGTTAAAACGTGGGTAGCTGAAGAAGTAGAATGTTCTCTATGTGGCTCGTGTGTTCTCGTCTACGTTTGTGTGCAATGTCCTGTACCCAGATATGCACCTATACATACAGGTGGATGTCGGTATGCACATACCTGTACGTATATATGCATATACTCATTTACTTTTGTTTTTACATGATTGAACGCAGCGTCTCACAAAAATTGTAAGTAGTTCGTAAACTTATCCTCCGACGCTACTCTATCTCTTTCTCTTTCCTTTCTCCCCCCCCCCCTCGTTCTTCCTCTGTACTACTACGTATCTCGCCTTACCCCTCTTGTTCTTCCTCTGTTACTACTACGTATCTCCTTTTCCCCCTCGTATTTCCTCTCTTTCTTTTTTCCTCTCGTTGCTCACCATTCTTCTACTTCCTCCCTCTCTTTCTCCCTCTACCACTCTCTCTCTCTTCCCTTTACACCGGCATGGTCACATGCTTCCGGTCAATAATCCTTTCCTTCTTTGGCTTTCGCCAAGTAACACACGCTACCACTGTCTCTCTCGGTTCCGTGCCTCATCGCGTTCATACACACATAATTTTTCTCGTCTGGCCGTAAAGCCTTCTGTTTGTTTTCCTGTCTTGTTTTTCGTCCGCCACTACATTCCTCCATGGCTAGATTTAATTTGCGTATACAGATTTAATCTGCGATCCATGGGACGAGCCGTTTTAACGTTGCGTCCTGCCCGAAGCTCGTCGAAACGCCGGTGTTAAAACGTGGGTAGCTGAAGAAGTAGAATGTTCTCTATGTGGCTCGTGTGTTCTCGTCTACGTTTGTGTGCAATGTCCTGTACCCAGATATGCACCTATACATACAGGTGGATGTCGGTATGCACATACCTGTACGTATATATGCATATACTCATTTACTTTTGTCTTTACATGATTGAACGCAGCGTCTCACAAAAATTGTAAGTAGTTCGTAAACTTATCCTCCGACGCTACTCTATCTCTTTCTCTTTCCTTTCTCCCCCCCCCTCGTTCTTCCTCTGTACTACTACGTATCTCGCCTTACCCCTCTTGTTCTTCCTCTGTTACTACTACGTATCTCCTTTTCCCCCTCGTATTTCCTC
>NC_142933.1:101057627-101082627 GCF_046866305.1 Octopus bimaculoides
TATATATATATATATATATATATATATATATATATATATATATATATATATATATATATATGCATATATATATATATGTGATACGTGTATATACATACACATTTAGTTGTATATATGCATCTCCGTGGCATAGTCTTTCCATGCTGTATATATATATATATATATATATATATATATATATATATATATATATATATATATATATATATATATACATATATATACATACACACACAGAGAGGCTCGCTCACAGGCACACACACACACGCACATATATATGTATATGTATATATATATATATATATATATATATATATATATACATATAAATACATTTATATGCATGCATATAAAAACTATATGATAATAAATGATATTGTATGGCTGTTGAGCATCAGAAACTATGTTTATACATATGCGATCACCATATATATATATATATATATATATATATATATATATATATATATATATATATATATATATATATATATATATGTGTGTGTGTGTGTGTGTGTCTGTATGTGTGTATATGTGTGTGTGTGTGTGTGTGTTTGTGTGTGCGTGCGTGTGTATGTGTGTGTGTCTGCATACATAATCTTGTACATATATTTAAATAAATATGCATATTATGGAGATTATTTTCATAATGGCATGAATATTATGCATTCGATTACAGTCGTACCCGCTTACAGTAACTCACATTTATATAAACATACCGTAACTATATGAATATATATATATATATATATATATATATATATATATATATATATATATATATATATATATATATATATATATATGTATATATATATATATATGTATATATATATATATATATATATATATATATATATATATATATATATATATATATATATGTTCCTTTGCCTGTGTGTGCAAGTGTGTTTGTGTATGTCTGCGTTTATGTGGGATCGGGTAAGTATAATATCATACAAGTACATAGATGTACATAGATGTGTTACTGTATATATCGAATATTATATATTTTCACTCTCGCAGACACATATCTGCGTCAGCGGGAAAGTCTCAAAATTGCATATTTGTGTGCGTGTGCTTATTGATAAGTACTTATGTATACACCCCTCCCTCTAACCCACACACGCACACACAAAAATAGATTTGTCGTCTGTTTTATTCATTTTAATTTTCAGTTCCTAAGCAGATATCAGTTTCGTTTTTTTCTTTTTTTCGTAACACGTTTCCTAACAACAACGTTTGCTGCAGATATTTAATAGATTTCCCTAAAATTTCCTTAAATATACGTATCATTAAAGCTGGAAAATTTCACGAATACATTAATTCGAAATAATGAAGAAAATACAAATCATTTAAAATGAGGAAAATTTATTTCACAAGTAGACATATTGCATTAGGCAATTCAGAACGCTACTGTCGGACATATTGAAATGTAAGCGGAATCATGACATTATTTGAATGGAGATTGAAGAACTGCCGTGAATATTAGTCCAGGTAAATGTATATAAATGTATGTAAGGATGTAAGGTGCATGCTTGGGTGTGTGGTATGAAGCTTGCTTCCCAACCGCATTGTTCCTTGTTCAGACTCACTTCGTGTCATATTCGGCAATTGTCTGCTACCATAGCATCGGGACGACCAAAACCTTTTGAGTAGATTAGCTAGACAGAAACTGTAAGAAGCTGGTAATATATATCGATATATCTATGTGTGTCTTTGTGGGTCTTTACGCCTTTGACACCACAGCTTGTGACAAACGATGTTGGTGTGTTTATATGAATCAACTAGGGAATTTGGCAAAAGATTTTCTTTGAATAAATTTCCAGACTGAAAAATAAGTTATTGCAGGCGGTGCTTCAGCATGGCCGCAGTCTAATGAATGAAAACATGACAAATGAAAAACAAAGATAGAATAAATCTATAATATTGCATGTATATGTGATGTTTTCTATCTGTCTTTCTATCTAACACGCGATAAATAGATGCATACGTACACCCGGCATACCCATAGATGAACTCAGATATAAAGAGTATATCACATAATATCTACATATACACTATCACATTAGAAATGACAAAAATGCATACATACATTCATGTAAGTATGTATAAATTCATGTATATATATATATATGTCTGCAGAGCATTAATCTAACTTGGCCCTGAATAGATGCAAGGCCACATTTTCTTATCTCAGACAAGAGTGAGTCGAGATCTTGCATTGAAATGTGCATAGGATATTAAACAAGTTTTAGTATAGGATTGCGTTATGGCTCTCATACCCAAGCCTTTATCCGCATAGTTGCTAGGCTACGTGGTAAGTATGTTGCTTACGAACAACATGTATGTATGGATGTATGCTTATGATACACATGAATCTATGTGTTTATGTGCATGTGCATAGGAGATTAATTCCGAAGCTGGTTAATATAATTATATTAACATTGTTGTGTCATAATCGTCATCCTTATTATTATTATTATTATTATTATTATTATTATTATTATTATTATTATTATTATTATTATTAATGGGCAAGTGTCTTCTACTAAACCTTCGGGCCGACAAAAAGCCTTGCGACTGGATTTGGTAGACGGAAACTGAAAGACGCTCGACGTATATTTGTATTTATTTGTGTGTGTGTATATATTTGTGTGCCTGTGTTTGCCCGTCTCCCAACATCGCTTGACAACCGATGTTGGTGTATTTACGTCCCTGTAACTTAGCGGTTCGACAAAAAAGACCGATAGAATACGTAATAGGCTTACAAAGAATAAGTCCTGGGGTCAATTTGCTCGACTAAAGGCGGTGCTCCAGCATGGCCACAGTCAAATTACTGAAACAGGTGAAAAAGAGTAAAAGAGAAATATACGAATACATGTGTACACACACACAGAAACAAACAGACACACACACAAATACACACACACACATACACATGATATATTTAAACGGAAGCTGCTTAAGCATGACGTTTATTGGTGTTAATCTGTACATTTGAGGGTGTGTATGGTCATGTCAGTGGCAATATATTTCTACGTATTTCAAGGCATGAGTACATTAAATCCTATAAAGACTATCGGAGAGATTTACGCGAAAGCGTTCATTGAACACAAGGAAGTTGAGTGGGTATATAATCTCATATTAATACATTTAGTATGTTTCTCGATGTTTCTTTGGGAATATTTTAGAAAATTCCTATCGAACAACGAACTACGATAACGATAATTGTAAATATAAAAAAAGATAATGATAACCATCATGATGATGCTGACGACGACGAAGACGACGACGACGATGATGATGATGATGATGATGATGATGGTGGTGGTGGTGGTGGTGATGATGACGATGATGATGGTGATGATGATGATGATGATGATGATGGTGATGAAATTAAATATTTTCAGAAAGAGGAAGTGATGGTAATAATGTTCACGATGGAGATGATGATGACTTTGAAGTTATGATGATATAATTATATGAATGTTAGTGGTAGGGACAGCAGTAATGCTAATAATAATAATAATAATAATAATAATAATAATATGCTAATAATAATAATAATAATAATAATAATAATAATAATAATAATAATAATAATAAGGATTACGATTATGACACTAACAACAACGTTAATGTAATTATACTGACCAGCTTCGGAATTAATCTCCTATGCATATAAACACATAGATTCATGTATATCATAAGCATACATCCATCCATACATATACAAACATACACACACATACACACACACACCTATATATACATACACATACAAGCGTGCATGAATATGTATACAGATGTCTATGCAAGCACACACCCACATACGCGCACACACATATACACGCACACACATACACGCACACACACATATACACGCATACACATACACACACAATTACATATATGCATATATATGCATAGTAATGGGCAGATAGTAAAAATAATAGTCGAATCTAACCATATTCACACCAAGAATGCAAACGATAATATCAAAAGCAAAAAAAAACATCGATGATAATGATGATGTTGATGGTGATGATGATGGTGATGACGGTGATGATGATGATTACAAGGACGATGACGATCATGACGATAATAATAATAATAATAATAATAATAATAATAATAATAATAATAATAATAATAATAATAATAAAAGCATGATAACAATATATAATGAAATGCAAGAGGAAAGGGAGAACGACACTGACAAATAATATCAGTAAAGGATGAAGAGACAAAGACAAAGAGAGAGATAGAAAGAGATGGGGAGAGAGAGAGAGAGAGAGAGAGAGAGAGAGAGAGAGAGAGAGAGAGAGAGAAAGAAAGAATGCGAGCGAGAGAGAGAAAGAAAATCTGCACACATTATATCAAAGACAAGTTCAACAGCAATATTAATATCGGTGTTACTAATTATATGCGGAATAGATCAATTTCATTTATTTCGACCTCAAAAGAATAAATTTGAATCTTATTTAAAAAGCGAAAAACAAAGAAAAAATGTGAAAACATTGTCAACTCCAAAGTTAAGTGAAGAAAGAAGCTTTTGACATCAGAATATTCATAAAATTTATAATATTAAAACTAATAATATCTTTTAAGATATTAGCAGAAACCCAGAAATTTTAATGGCCAGGCTAATTCAATTAAGCCGTATTGCTTGAGTCGCACTTTATTTTGTCGATTCAGGAAGGGTAAAAATGTGAATGTACCTTTGGAAGGAATTTGAACTCAGCAGATAAAGGCGGACGAAATGACTCGCAACATTTGGTCCGGCGTGCTACCGATACAGCCAATTGAAAAATAATGATGATAATAATAACAATTATAATAATAATCATTATAATAATAATAATAACAATAATAATAATAACAACAACAACAACAACAATAATAATAATAATAATAATAATAATAATAATAATAATAATAATAATAATAATAATCATTGAGATTCTATGATTCAGTGCGACCATGAGATAGAGAATAAGAAGCCAGGCATTGTGTTGAGAAAGAAAGCAAACGATGATAGATCATAGCTATAGGATGCCCAACTGACAACAAGGTATGCGATAAGGAAAAAAGAAAAGTCGATAGGTATAACAGGCTAGCTTTTAGGTTAAGCAGTTGATGTCGATGAAAAATGTGTTATTAGTACCAATAATTGTCGGAATCCTGGGAGCAGTGAGTAAAAATATTGAGAAGTACATGGAACAAATAGGGGCTGCAATAAGAGTGGAGCACTTTCAGAAAATAACACTGCTTGGAACCGCTCGAATACTCCGGATGGTGCTCGAAAAATAATGGATGTTACCTTAGTTCACTGGTAATGAACAGCTGACACCGTAGTACATCTCCAGCGTTAGAAGCTGTGTAAAGACAATAAATACTACTACTACTACTACTACTACTACTACTACTACTACTACTACTACTACTACTACTAATAATAATAATAATAATAATACGGCAAAGCAATCAGCCACCTGTTATATTTGGATGATCTAAGACTGTACGCTACAAATGATAAACACATGGAAACATTACTACGGACAGTACATGGATTTACCAAATAGACATGAAATTGACTTACAAAAATGTGACAAATCAACCTTGAATAGAGGAAAGCTAGTTAAGAGTAGCAATATCACACTGGATAAAGCAAATGAAATAAGAAAATTAGACCAAGGCCAGACATACAAATTCTTAGGAATCAATGAACTAGATATGATACAACACACACAAATGAACGAGAAGATAAGAAAAGAATATTATAGACGTGTTAAATTAATACAGAAAACAAAGCTCAATACGAAAAAGGAATTAATATGTTTCAACATTCTAGCCGTCACAGTTATAAGTTACAGCTACAATATTCTGAACTGGACTCTAAATTGACTAATCAAAATAGACAAGAATACAAGAAAAATTATGACAGGCTTTAGGATGCATCACACGAAATCTGACGTAGAATATATATACAACATATGAAATGTCGTAGAGGTCTTATGCAGATAGAAAACTATTACAAATTAAATACCATAGGACCACTGAAATACCGACTTCAGAAGAAAAGAAAACAAATACAAATAGCCACAAAAAAAACGAGCAAAACAAAAAATCTGTTTTCTGTCTTTAAGGAAGCTGACAAATACAAAAACGAAATCATTGTACTTAACCACCACGAAGAAAACGAAGAAACAACAAAATCTGTAAAGCAACTGAAATCTAAACTAAAACTGCAACAGCAATGGATAATGATAAAACGGTGGCAAGAAGAGTCCCTTCATGGCAAATACTAGGTTACATTAAACAGAAAAAATACACAAAGCAAAATACCAACAATGGTTGAGAAGCTCAGGACTCAAAGCAGACACTGAAGGAGTTTTAAGTGCCGCACAGGTCCAAAACTTTCCCGTCAGAAATTACCAAAAGCATATAATGAAAAGAAATGTAAGTAACTGCAGAATATGTTGAGATGGTGCAGAAACAATAAATCATATTTCCTCTGGCTTCCCAGTACTGGCTAAGAAGGAATACATTCACAGACATGACAGAGTCGGAACCCATAGACTCTGGAAGCTACACCAATATAATGGAATAACGACTGAAAAAAGATGGTATATGCACACACCAGAAAAGGTTACATAAAATGTGAAAGCAACCATAGTCTGGGATAGTTAAGAGTAGCAATATTCACATAATCTTAGACAGGTAAATTAAGGCCAATAGGCCGGATGTAGTTGTCAGAGGTCATCAAGAAAAAAAGTGCTCCTGATTTGACGGGAGCAGGCTCACTCACTCTATTTAGTCAATAATCACTAATCAGTGTTGATTGGTTTTAATGTAGGCAAAGTATATTTAGGAATGCAGTACCTATGATCTTTCGCAAAATTTTCGTTTTTCTCTCACGAAAGAATTATATAAATTTGTGGTCATCATCTTGGATCAACTGCTGCTAATAAATTTCAACCAAGGAACATTTCGTGAACATTCCAGTAAAAGATTTGTCGGTTGTATTTGGGAGGAGGATCTCGGCTTATATGTCCACAATTTTTTTTTTAACTTGAACAAATGTATTTTAGAAATATCTGTTCCTTCGATGAAAACGACGTCTGTTACACAGTAGTTGTATATGTTTGTCACTCATCCATCAGCAACAACTTCAACATAACCAACCCATATATTTTCTGCTCTGTGTTAGTAGAATCGTTTCTCGCTTTATGTAAATCAGCGAGGTGTTTGTTGTTTTCCTGATTGGGAAGAAGCAAGAACGAAGAAAGTATCAGATCTTCAGCAATTGCGTATAACATATAGAGGTGTGAATTCCCAGAGAGTATTATCTAATGATGAGCATTATAAATCTAAGTCATGTAATTCTCTTGGGTCAATAGTATGCAGCTGAGAATCACATAAGTCATGCCCAATTATACCTGTGGCACTTTGACAGTCACCATTTGGTTTAGTAGAATTGCTGAAGAAACAATGTTCACCAATCTACATCAAATACATTGTCTGTAACCCATGTGTTCCAAATCCCAATGTACAGCTGAACCAGACTGTGGCAATGTTTATAGTGGATACGTCTGCACCTATTTCATCACCTCGTCCCAGATTTCAACATTCTAACCTTAACATCCATGTGAACTCTGTGAAAACCATACCACGTACAAGTTTATTTTTCGCGTTACGTCTAATAATGCATATGAATCCCACTTCAGTCTTAGAAACGAAGAAATGCTTTTTCAGATTAACATCTATTGTAATATTGTTCTTTGTTTTGTGATAGACCTCTACCCAAGTTTGTTTTTTATTTCTATCCTTATTTACAATTTTTGACAATAGCTCATGATGAACTATTATTGTTGAATCGCAATACCAAAAGACTCTGCCGTTATCGGTTTCTGTCTTAATATTTCGTCTACCGTTTGATGTTTTCTTTTAAGTGTGAACGTGCAAATTAAAATTGTGAATGTGTATTTAATATCACACTGTATTACAATTCCAAAAATTGTACACTTTTGAAATTTCAGTATAACTTTATATATTTTTTTACAAACTTTTAACAATTGCTTTCGTTACCGCTTCTTATTTTATACCATACTTTTGTGTTTCTCTTCAATTTTTAATCTGTAATTTCAAATATTTTCTTTCGAAAATTCTCACGGGAATATCAGTCGCTGCAACACATTCTATCGTTACCCTAGAAAAAGAAGTCATATAAAATACGAATAAATGAAATAATTTAAATCAATAATATAATATAAAAATGTTCGCTGTTAAATCTGAATTTCCCACGTTAATTAAAACTGGCCGGACACACAGTCGCCTTCAAGTCCAGTTTAAACAAAGTATAATATCATTCTTGGAATCATATTTCATGCGATAAATTCCAAGCATCAAAGCTGCAGTATAAAGTGTGCCCGCTTTTCACAAATTCCGATATTGTGAATAAGGAAGGTTCTGAAGTAGGGTTACACTGCGAGGGGAAAATATGGGCCTAAACATAAATATAATGCAAACTAAACCAACAAATTACTTCCGAAAATTTGGCTTTCGAAAGTCACCTCTGAAAATTTTAGATATCGCTTGTCCGTGAAGTTTTCCTACTCGTCATGTCAAAAACAAGATTTTACACATATTATTCGAGTTCAGTTGGTGAAATTAATCGTAGTTTGTTGCATGATTAAAACGCATCTCTCTAAAGCACATTTCAGTAAAACTACTCACAAATTCGATGCTCTCTACAGTCACGATCTAGTGATTTGTATATATATTCCCCAGAGTGTATACTGTAGATAATTAAACAATTTACCATGCCCATATTCTCATTTTCTAGCCAAGAAAAACACGAAATATATATTACCCACATAGATGAAACACAGGTAAGTAGCTTTCGGATAACATACCAGTTCCTCTCTCCAACATAAGGAAGAAACGGGTATGAAGAAATTTGAGTAAAAAAAAAAACAACGAGGCATATAAACTCAAACAAAAGCAAATATATTCATAGCATGGAAAAATAACGTATAAATTACGAATTGATAAAACTAAGAAAATGGATATAGGCAGAAAAAAGTCACTGCGTATAAAACTCTTGAAAGATGAAAGTCGAATTGGAATAACTTTGAAAGAAAGTAGAAAGTAAACAAGAAAGGCAAACGTCAGGAGGAATCTGAATTCGGTCAACATACCGGAAGAACGGACAGACAGAAAAAAAAAACCAAAAACAAGAAGTTTTGAAGCTAACAATGGTATCTAGGCGCTAATTTAATTGTAAAACAAATATAAAAAAAACGGTAGATTTGATTTCAGTTACACGAGATTAATGAGTAGCAGCAACAGTCTCTCAAAATACATGATAAAACAAAAGATTTAAGGAAAAAATATACAAAGAAAATAAATCACAGACGTTATTATTTCCGGTTACTCTGTACTCGATCAAATATTTTATAACAAATCGAATATATTTGAACTGATGCAATCAGTAGTATAATGCAATTTCTCTGCCTTCTAATAGCTATCTGCATCAATGCAATTACTTAAACATCGTCAGACAAAAACGAACCGAATGTGGAATGGCTGTAAAAATTCGAAACAAACAATTTATCGGTTCACAGAGTATGACAAATATAACATTAAAATAGATAAAACAAATGTATAACCTCGCAATCCAATACATATTCCCGTTAAAAAGCAAAGGAAATTGAGTTTCCACACATATTTTTAATTCGGTGACATAAATTAATCTTCATAATCACAAAATACATTTTCTCTTTAACTCTTATTCTAAAGCAGTCATTACATTCGAAGAAGTCAGACGAGATTAACTGTGCGACCAGGTATGCCTTTCTTAATATCCATTCGATAGCTAAGAGGTTCTGACAAAAATTGCCACCAACATTTAATGTGTTAATATTTGTGTAATTATAAAAAAAAAATCACACAGAGGATCTCAATATGTATCCCGGGATAGTATATATTTTCCCAAACGGCATTGTATATAGTTTTAGCGACAGCTTTGTCTCGCATAGGAAGGTAGTACTTCGATGGTATTTTTGGACTGTTAATCACGTGTGTGAAGTCTTCCAGAGAAACGTGACATAAACTACGTTTTCTGTTGCTACATGAGGCTGCAAGGTCTTCACAATTTCTTTTGTTGTAAGCATAAACGCATGTAAATATATGATATATGACTTAACTGCGTTGGATATTTTAAGCTGATGGTCTTACTTGTCTACATTTCAAACATATTTAGAATGATTATAATTCGTTGATGATACCTTTTAAGCGAAAGGGATGCAAAACAATGGCAGCGTGCTTCATAACATTTTTTCTTCTCAGTGTGAAAATTTAATTTGCCGAGAAATTTATATTTTATCATATAACGTATTTGATTTTTGTAACTTTCTTCCATTTACTCAACGCTATCAATATACTGTAGTATGTTTTGTTTTCATTTAATTTCATTCACAGAGAAGCAAATATCAAATGCTATAGATTTTTTATTTGCAAACATTATTAATACACCAACTCCTTCCCAAAGTATAAATTTCATGTAAAATACCAAACAATCTCTACCACATTCTTGTCTCTAACTATGAAACCCTACATATTCACACTCGCATTTATTGAAACATAGATATCACACAAAAGACTATATACGTACGATAGTATAAATAAATCACGCGTATATGTGTAACGGATTGTGTGCGCAGTGATTGTACATGTTCATTGTGCGTGTGCTTGTTCGAACGTGATGTACGCAATTTAGTATTCCGCAGATACACATAAAAAGGGAATATTATGTTTCCTTTTTAAACTTCCTCATTAAAAAGCATTCTGATGGTAAATAAACGGTATAAACTTTTTCAGAGGTCGGTTGAATCTCCTCCACTGTTTTTTTTTTTTAAATAGCTTCTTCCATTAATAATTCATTCACACGTTTTATTCGTATATACATATAAAAATACATATACGCGGAGATACATACATACATTTATATATATATATATATATATATACATATATATATATATATATATATATATATATATGTATGTATATTTAGATATGAAAATATATATGTATATACATGTGTGTGCACACATAGATACATACATACATATATATATATATATATATATATATATATATATATATATATATATATATATATATATATATGTATGTATATATATATGCATATATATCTATATCTATATCTATCTATCTATCTATCTATCTATCTATCTATCTATCTATCTATATATATATATATATATATATATATATATATATATATATATATATATATATATACATGTGTGTGTGTGTGTGTGTGTGTGTATAAGAGTTTCAGCTGAAAACCGTCGCCATGTTGGGCACCGCCATTTTGCTACACTGTTATTACAGAGAGCCTTCTCTGTTATGTGGAATTCGGTGAATAAGAGAGTTTGATGTCGCTGCCTGTATTTGTGCCACCGATCGTGCGGTGGGTTCATGTGGAACTCTCGACAGGAAGGGACACACTTTTGTCTTGAAAACAACTACATCCACATTGTGTTTGTCTCTCAGGCTGTATGGGGGAACATTAAATACCTGTGGGCCCATGTAACCACCGCTGTTGCTATCGTATATAGATTTTATCCATAATAATAATAATAGATTTTATCCATAATAATAATAATAATGATAATAATAATAATAATAATAATGATAATAATAATAATAATAATAATAATAATAATAATAATAATAATAATAATAATAATAATAATAACAATAATAATAATAATAATAATAATAATACATGTACGCACACAATCATATATAAATATATATATATATATATATATATATATATATATATATATATATATATATATATATATATATATATATATATATATATATATATATATATATATATACACACATATATATATATGTATAAATAATCACACACATACAAGCACATATATAAGTGTGTATGCGTGTGTATGCGTGTGTATGTGTGCATCTGACTGTTAGTGTAATGTGTGTGCGTGTGAGTGTATGTGTGCGTATATATATATATATATGTCTGAGCTGCTCATTACTTAAGCATAGATATACATATATATTATTGTATGTACCGTACACATAATAATACAAGAAGCGATATTTTACTATCAGCAGAAGATGCAACTAAATTGACAGTAAAACTAAAGAAATTAAATTTGGGGAATGAGGGTTGTCAGAAATATAATAAAAACATAAACACAACAAATAAATTACAGACTTTCGATCGCAGTCACCAGACATAGTTTAAAGACATATCGAAATATACGTGCGTGTAAATAGAATATATATATATATATATATATATATATATATATATATATATATATATATATATATATATATATATATATATATATATATATATATATATATATACATTCTGCTTTTATTGCTGTCTTGAGGGCAAACCGCAATTTGTTGTTGATGATAGCACCCGTCAAAGCCCTCTTTACTAACGTGCTAATCCGGTCTCTGAAAACGTGTCTCGATGGGAAAGACGCGTTAACATTCCAGTACCCGGACCCCTGCCTATCTGTCTTATCTAAGTCTAGCGTACACGTCACAAGTTTGTGATCTGTGTAGTTGACTATGTGGTATTATGGATACCCTACACTTTTTCAATCTACTACCCCACACACTATCCTATATAGATACGATCTCAACGACCCGATGCGGTTGTTCCATGTCCAGGTTGGCGTATTCGGGTAGTCGAGTCGGTACCTGTCAGACAGTTGAAAGCGTCCTCTGAGCAGGTCTCTGAGTTAGTTGCATCCCCGCCTATTCCTATCTCTCCCCACGTAGTCTACATGTGTGTCCAAGGTAGCATTCCAACCCCACCCTAAGAGTAAGGGGTGAGACGTTCGTAGGAATACTTCTAGACGTCGAAAGAAATCCGACCGACCTGTTAAAGTCGGTGCATAGACTGATACGAGTCGAAAAGCGCTCCCATTACTGCCGTCGACATGCAGGACGGTCATTCCAACATCCGGTTCGACGAATATTGACTTTACTTCGAGATCCAGAGTCTTGCGAAAAAGTACAGCCGTGCCACTACCGCCCATTCTCAGCAGACAGGGAGACATATAAATGTTAAACTGTCCGCCAAACATGGACTTAGTCCATGTAATGGAAGTTATAAGTCAGAATATAGCAGGGAACACAAAATTACCTCCCTTTTACTGTAAGATAAATGACTGATAAATTATCTCCCCTAACAATATTTTGTCCCTATCACTTTATCTCTTTCAACTCTCAGTTTGATGAGTAATGTGAATAAATTATATTGTAAGTACAAAACCTTATTTTGGACACAATTGTATATTTGTATTATTACGACTCTAATATACTCTTAAATTCTGTAAAACAAATCTGTGATTTTTCATCTCATCTCTCTCTTTCTCTCTCTCTCTCCCCCTCTTTCTCTCCCTCTTTATCCCCCCTCTATCCCTCTCTCTTTCTCTCTCTCTCTCTCTCTCTCTCTCTCTCTCTCTCTCTATATATATATATATATATATATATATATATATATATATATATATATATGTGTGTATATTTAGATTCAAGGTGAATATGGTACTTAAGTTTAGGCACCAGAATTAAGTATGGTATACATTCAATTCCAAAATAAGGTGATTAAAATCAAATTAAGCAACGAGGATATCCAAAGTTAATGCAGTACAATCATTTCAATTATTTAAGCAATGTGAACATTACATCAAATGTAAAATGCAGAGCAATCCTTAGCTGCACAAAGATATAGAAATTTACTGAAATTTCATTTCAACAAAAGGATATATTTTTGTAACTACATTTAGACTCTCGAAGTAGAAAGGAGCAATACAAAAAAAAAAGAAAAAAATATTTTGATTTGGCCAGACCATATATATAACATTTCTGTACATATATTCAGATGCACACACGTATACATATAGTCACCTACAAATCAATAAACACATTCACATCTATACGTAGACGCTTATACATTCATCTACTCATTTTCATGTACATAGTTATATCTACATAGTTATATCAGAGAACGTTCCATAATAAGTACACACTCATATACATACGTGAAGGCCGTAAAAAATGGGTTTAGCGAGGTAGATTAATAATAATTATAATTTATACATTGTTTCTTCTGGAAAATGCATGTCTGGCACGGTGGTTACATCTTGGCATTTTCTCATTATTTTTATTCACTAAATTTTCATTACTCAGTGCTTCCTCAAGGCAAAGGTCACATTTGCCGGATAGTAAAGTACATGGATGCGTAATTTTTTTTTCCATTCTATTTGGTATTTTTATTTCCGCACACGAAGAATACTTAAGACTAGAATTGGTAGCATAGCTTACCATAAGAATACGACCGAATATTTGGGAAATCAAAGGGTGAACGAGCTCAATTTGTACTCTTAGACGTGCTGAACAGAATACACCTCAACTGACTATATAAAGATACATACATACATACATACATACATACATACATACATGCATACATATATACATATATATATATATATATATATATTTATATATATATATATAGATATATATATATATATATATATATATATATATATATATATATATATATATATATATTTATTTATATATATATATATATATATATATATATTTATTTATATATATATATATATATATATATAAATTAGAGAAAAAACACAATTATTGAATTCATCCATGAAAAGTACAAAAAAGTACAAAGTAGTAAATATTTAATACTTATTACTTTGTACTTTTTTGATTTTTGTTAAAGGTCTTTTTAGGTGTCTTCTGCCATGGCCTCGAACCAACCAAAGTCTTGTGTGTGAATCTGATATATGGAAACTGAAAGAAGCCCGTCGTATATATATATATATATATATGTATATATATTTATGCGTGTGTGTGTGTGTGTGTGTGTGTGTGTGTGTGTGTGTGTGTGTGTGTTGTGTCGATGTTTCTCCCCTACCACTGTTTGGCAGCTGTTGATGATATATTTACGTCCACATAGACTAGCGGTTCGGCAGACAGAGCAATAGAATATGCTCCAGACTTAAACAGAAAAGGAGTATTGGCGTCATTTATTTCGGTCAAATATTCCTTGAGACGGTGCCCTCTCATGGCTGCAGTCTAATGACTGAAACAAGTATACGATACACACGCACACACACACACACATACACACACACACACACACACAAACACACACACACACACACACACAAACACAGACACACACACACACATATATATATAGCAATGTAAGAAATATTTTCTATAAAGCGAATTCTATTGGTATTTTTAAAGTCTAATATCTGTTATTTACGCACTAATTTTTATCACTCTGCAGAATTCGCCATTTTTTTTGTTTCTGTAATTGTCTTTTTCCTCCGCCCTTTATCTTCCATTGTATTTCCTTTAACATTGTCGATCTTACATCTACACGACAGCAATTCTTTTAATCAAGTTACGCTGCCTTTTATCAGTTGGTTTCAGTAATGGTAAAACAAAACGCAACGAAAAGAAACTAAACTAACTTCATCGAAACGGAGATACCAAGAAATTATTGTTCCGACTAGTAAAAATCAGCCACCGGCGACATTTTTGGATTGATCAGAACAATTAGTCAGACATGCTTCGTTAGATACTCGAGTACAATTAGATGAGATAGGAAACTAATTCATAGCTGCTGTCTGTTAGATTATGTTTGGTGTGTTTTTAGTTCTTGTTTAGAATTTATTTAATTATTGTTTCCTACAATATTGTTTGTCATGTTTGTCATTGTTCGTTATACTTGATACTGTTTCCTTTCAAAAATGTTTTTGTTGTTATTTGTTTTTGCTCCGTTACTTTTTATACTGCCTTCCTTCATTTTGAATTTCTTGATATTGTATTTTATGTTCGATATACTATTTCTATTTTTATCGCCATTCTTCTTCTTCTTCTTCTTCTTCTTCTTCTTCTTCTTCTTCTTCTTCTTCTTCTTCTTCTTCTTCTTCTTCTTCTTCTTCTTTTTCTTCTTCTTCTTCTTCTTCTTCTTCTTCTTCTTCTTCTTCTTCTTCTTCTTCTTCTTCTTCTTCTTCTTCTTCTTCTTCTTCTTCTTCTTCTTCTTTCATCTTTTCGGGTGTGTAAAGAATGAAGAGCCAGTCATGTACTGGAGGTGACATAATTATGTACACACCTTCACTAATATAGCTCACCAAAATTTGAAACTGATACTGTGTTCGTTGTTGTTGTTGCTGTTGCTCTCGGCGGCGGCGGCGGCGGCTGTAGCGAAAGAGGCAGTGTAGTCGACCTTGAAAGGACTGAAGATTGATACTTTCCTCTTTGGCCAGCTCTACTCGACATTTTCAGCTCAGTTTGTGGCATCTATCAGTATAAATATTTTCTTGTTTTCAAATCATTTTTTATGTTTGGACGGTTTACCTTGCAACGTCAGTGAGTTTCAACAGACGTTGCACTTCATCCATTCAACGTTGGTAAAACTAATGTTCCACTTGAAGAGTAATATCGATGGTGGAGACAAACTCGGCTCCTTAAACATATAACAATCCTTCTAACTCAATCAGAAAAGACTAATAAATTTTGGAATTTAGTACTATTGCTATGATAAAGGCAAAATGCTTCACAATATTTGCTCGGACTCTTTATGGTCCGAGTTTAAATCCTGTTGATGATTATATAATACATCTTACAAATGTTTTAATCCCGTTTACCATTGCTAGTCCATAACCTTTTTTTACGCGATCAAGCTATACATATCTTATAGCTAAGTTACCTTCCGTAGATAATTTTACCCTGATTATGATGTCGCATTATAAGAAACTGGCAAACTGACCATATCTAAAAAGAAACCTGGTAATTGGCTATTCAACGTAATTAGTAGTAGCGTCTCATTCGCACACACACACACACACACACACACACACACACACACACACACACACAAACACACACACACACATATACACACACACACACACACACACACGCATGTATATCTATTTACAAATACTTTCGTTTGAAACTTAGTCATTCGGCGGTTTCGATCTGCCAACTCGACTCTAGCTACACGTTTTCACTTCCATGCACATATACATAAATTTATATACAAACATGTATGTATATATATATATATATATATATATATATATATATATATATATATATATATATATATATATATATATATATATATATATATATATATATGTGTGTGTGTGTGTGTGTGTGTGTGTGTGTGTATGTATATATAAATTTAACTATATAAATGTGCATATATATGTGTGGATGTGTGCATATATCTATATACATGTATATATATATATATATATATATATATATATATATATATATATATATATATATGTGTGTGTGTGTGTATATAAAACTATATAATTATATATCATAATATATGTATGTTTATTTGTGTGTATTTTATGTATGTTAATCACCTAGATTCTTTCAGTTGTATTATGAAAGAATTGAAATCATTAAAACCGTTCTATAATTCAATATTTAATGTGAAGATTCGAAACGGATGACTTATAATGAACTGAGTCTATAGTTTCTATATACACCGCTTTCTATTATGAAGTTATACAATCGATTTTTAATGTGTGGCACATTGCAATAATACGTTAATTGTCCAAGATTTGCCACGACTCATTAAGCATGCGTTTGTAACAAAATTGTAAAGACATTACTAGTGCAAGATCGTTCTAACCACAATGTCATTTTACATGTGTATGTGTGTGTGTGTGTATATGTGTGTGACTTTGTGTCTGTGTGTTATGCCTGTGTGTGAGTGTCTTTGGGTACCTATGTACTTGTGTGTGCATGCGTGCGCGCGCATCTGTGTGTGTGCGTGTGCTTGTGTGTATGAATGTACATATATATATATATATATATATATATATATATATATCCTGTAAATAATGATTATGGTATGTTTATATAAGCTTAACGCTTATGGCGATCACCGTGCAATGACTAAAAAAAATAGTCTCATAAAGGAGCATACAAGACCTCGACAGGAAAAAAGGCTTTCCTATCCCAACCCACGACTTATTCTTTGTAAGCCTAGTACTTAATTCGTAACTCTCTTTCGCCGAACAACTGAGTTACGGAGCCGTAAACAGGACAGCATCGGTTGTCAAACAAGATTGGGGGACAGACATGCACGCACAAACACACACATATATATATATATATATATACGACGGCTTTCTTTTAGTTTCCGTCTATGTAATGCACTCACAAGGTTTTGGTCGGACCGAGGCTATATTAGAAGACACCTGCCCAAGACGCCACGCAGTGTGACTCCACCCAGAACCATGTGGATGGTAGCCAAGCTACTTATCACACAGCCACTCCTGCACCTATAAAATATATTAAGTGCATTCATATATCTATCTTTCTCTTTATCCTTATAAAAATATTCAACAACTAGAAGCTCGCTGCGTCATTGTCAGTGGTTATAGTCATGTAGTAATTTTTAAGAACATCTTAGAAGTATTTTCTGGTCCTGGTGCTGAGGAAGTAAGTATAACTATTGTGTAAACTATTATCACCAAACTGCGTAACTCGCAAAGAATTTGTTTATAAAATATAACATAAGAGGAAACAGTTTGAATGATAATTTCGAATAATCTTGAATAATCTCTGAATATCTGATCTTCTAAATCACGTTAGATGATCTAATTTGTCTTCTTTGACTCTGCATATAGTTGGTTATTTAAATACTGGAGATCCGATATAAAAAGCTTACTTATATACTGAAGAATAACAGCAGTTGATGGGGAGTTAATCGTCATATAATGTAGCACGATAGCTTTAGGACCCATTTACTTGACTACAAATTGCTTACTCTATGTGTTTGGTTTGTACTCTCGGTGATGCTATGATGGTGCTAGGGATGCGTCTAGTTTAGGTGTGTAGAATATTCGTTGAACTGAACGTAAGCATTCATTTGTGTTACCACAGTAAAATAATTATGCTGTTAGTCTAGTAGCCTTTTATTCCTCACAAGACTTGTACGATCGATTTTCTTCATGAACATCTCATTTATTAGATTAGCACAAGTGAGTTTGATTGACACTTTTACCGTATGCTGGAATAAATGGGAATAGAGGAGTGTAAGAATTATTTGTTTTTAAATCCTAGTGAGACAGTTTCATTTGTCTGATAGATATCGCCTTTATATACCTCATATTCGCAATTGGATTTGGAATATCGACGGTGTACATAATTATTGTTTTCATTGAGTTGGCCTGGAGAATAGAAGAAATCGTCCTGAGTTTCGAGTTATTCAGTAATTCGATAAGGAGATCACATCATTGTTTCAGATATAAACAATGTAGATAAAAATAATATAGCATGTTCTGACTACTTATAGTGTAAACCTCGTTTACGGCAGAAAAATGTTCACACACTCTCAGAGAGAGAGAGAGAGAGAGAAAGAGAGAAAGAGAGAGAGAGAGGGATATAGAGATGGAGAGAGGGAGAGAGAGAGGGAGAGAGGGAGAGAGAGAGGTAGAGAGAGAGAGAGAGAGAGAGAGAGAGAGAGAAAGAGAGAGAGGAGAGAGAGAGAGAGGAGAGAGAGAGAGAGAGAGAGAGAGAGAGAGAGAGAGAGAGAGAGAGAAAAAAAGATAAAGAACATTGTTTTATAGGAAGATATAATGAACCGATTAGAAATGTCAAAAAGAAAAGCTATTATTTTCTCGTGGAATTGTCACATAAGAAACTCGAAATGCTTTACGTCACAGGCTTAATTAAGATACACTATTTTCGTTGACTACTGCATTGACAGAGGTATGTCAGAATTAGTAGCCGACTGGGTGCATTCCCCGCTATGTAAGCCGAGATGTATAGCAATAGGGAAGAAAAAACCCGCACCAGTGAGACTGAATGTAGAACTTTTCTCGAATCACAGACGTAAAGTTTGCTTCAAATGTGTCAGCCATGATACTGATGCATAAAATACATGGCTTGTTACATGCAAACTTCTATTATCATTTCATTAATTTTGTTCTGTGGAATGAACATATTCCGCAAGACGCTAAATTCTACGTTTGTCGATGCTGTCATCCACTGCCATATGTACTCGTAGATCGACTTTGCCTTCCATACTTGAAAACTCAATGTAATAAAGAAAGAATCGTATAATACTATATCGATATATTATAGTATAACACATCCTCAAGTTTGAGGTCATCTACCTATTTATAAATTATTTGCTCAAGCAGGATATTGAGCTCAATGAAGAAATTACTGTGCCAGATGTAGTTATAAAAATCCAAACAAAGTCACCGCTTTGTCTAATTTATCTTTTAAATTTTCGGCTTATGTGGTTGCTTGTGCATTAAAACCAACGGAAATTAAATCGTTACTACAAAGATGTGGGAATTAATAAAAATGATCGATTATATTAACCATACTGGATTCTAGTTACTTTTGATATCCGCACCTGAAATCAGTAAACCATCAACTAAAAGACTGTTATTTCATAAACGCGATAAAATTAAGATATGTCAAAACTTATTACAACAGCAATAGAAAGTATTGTCTTGAATCCTAGAGCCAAAGCAGCCAGTTTCCCACCGTTTTCCAAGGCGTACAATACATCCTGGAACAGGAATGCGGTTACATGTTTGTAGCTACTTAGAGTAGAGCAGCATGAAATAAAATATTTTCCTACAGAACATTTCACACCACCCGATCCGAGAAGCGATATCACGACCCTCCGATTTTAAGTGCAGCACACTGTTCGCTAGGCAACAGGGCTTCACACAAAACCAATATAGGTCTATAACAAAACGATTTAAGGAACATGCTATCTCTTAACCACTTTGCCATATGCCCGTGGGCAATTATGGAGTGAACTTTATGTCTTATAAATCTAATATTTATCTATCCTTCTTTAATACCGGTTCGCATATGCTGCTCATATCTGCACTCAGTTTGCTCAGGCGATTGTTGTGTCCTAACATATGTGTTGTTTCTTTTAGTTTTCGTGTTTTCCAGTGGTGTTCTCTGTCTATTATTTTAACTTCATCCCATAGCGGTAGGTGGTATCCATTTTTCCATACATGATCAGCTATACCCGATTTATCAATATCTCCTCGTGTCACAGCTTTGCGATTTTCGTCTACTTTTATTTTGAGGGGGCGACTTGTTTCGCCTGTGTAAAACCTACCACAGCTACAACAGGATGGAGTACAACCCATACTCTATTCTATTGGTGGTTTTACTCGAAGGAGATATTTGCGAAGCGTTGTATTACTCTTGAACACTGCCCTGGTGTCATATGGGCCGCATATCTTTTGAATCTTTTCGGAGAGGCCTTTTACAAGGGGTAGAGAGACTATGGATAGTTTATTGGTTTCATCCTCTCTTTTCTTCATAATTGGAACCTAGTTATGAAAGTTAACAATTGAACACCAAGAAAATGTTTCAATGTTGCTAGATGCCCATAATAAATGATTATCTAAACAATTGAAAGTATTCAGAAATGGTGAGTAAATATAGGAATAGAATGAATGTAGAAGCAATCATTAAAAACAGCAAAAATAAAGTTATGAGAAAAGACCTCAGGGCAGCGCTATCCATAATTAATACGCAAAAGGGCAGGTTTGCATGATGTTCAATATTCCGCAAAGTAATTCAGATTCACACAGAATATCCTTATAATTATTGTTATTGATCGAGATTTCATTACATTAATTATTTTCTTTCTTTTCCTTTTGGCTATACTTGTTGCTACTGTCGATGATGATGATGATGATGACGACGACGACGGCAACAACGACAGCGGTGACGACGACGACGGCTGCGACGGCGGCGACGGCGACGACGACGACGACGAGGACGACGACGACCGCAACGGTGATGATAAAGATATTTTGCTCCAGGTAATCCCTGAATGACAAGACTTTCGATGAAAATCATTCTATTGATCTCAATTTGGTCATCTGGAATCTACTCTTCAGACGATTTTAATTAGGTGTCCCTATAATAAGATGCGTTTTACGTATTCCATCTTTTTGTATTCTCATAACATCAAATCAATTAGGTTGACGTCAAGAAAATCCCTTTGAACAGATAACATGTTACGATACAATGTGCATTTTGATTCTATTTCTGTGAAATTAAGCAGCCGCTTATATTCATAATTCTCTCGCCGGAGAATAAGTTCCCTTTGTTCTGAGAAGATGAATATCATGGAAACGATGAGATAGCGATCTGAAACTATATATATATATATATATTACAGTCTGTCACACGTAGGCGATGATGAATACCACAAGGTATGAAAATACGTATTCGCCTTTATATATTTAATTCTTTATATTGAACACTCAGTATTTCATATATTCAACAAGACATATTTCATATATTCAATAAGATATTCAATACTTCATTTCATTGTACCATCCATTTTTATATTATATATTATATATTCCATATTCTATATCCCACATTAATTTTACAAGAATATAAATAAAACTCTTTTAAATAAAATAATATATATACACGTACATACATACATACATATATACAGAGAGACACATTTAAAGATAGATAGATAGATAGATAGATAGATAGATAGATAGATAGATAGATAGATAGATAGATAGATAGATACATAGATAGACGTATGATTGTTTGTCGTAGCGTTTATCCCCATGAGAACTGGTATTGTTTTTTTACGTCCCATAACATTAGTAGTTTGGCGAGAGTGACCTGTAGAATAAGTACCAGACTTAACATAGAGATGATGGCTGGGGTTGATTTGTTCGAGCAACCGGTGAAGGCGGTCCTCCAGCATGGCCACCGTTACATTACTGACACGAGTAAAGCATAAAGGATAAAACACAAAATAAACATCTAACAATACGATACTTTAGAATCTAAGCATCAGGTGAAATGAATTATACACTTCCATACATAACATGAGTAGTTTTCAAGTTATGGTATTTTGATAACATGAAATCTAAGAGGGTCTTGGCGAGGAAATCTAGTTGAATAGTATCGTCTATTCAGTATGTACAATGAACGAGATGATGCCAATAAAACTGAAAAGAACATTATGACTGTCATCGTTCTGATGTAAACATTTTCCTTATGCAATCAAGCATTCTTGCAGTTGTATAATCAGATCCACACATATATTCGGGATTAATCTAGTAGTAATTTTATATCGGTGAATGCTACTGAGAGATAGGGTAAGTTTACGTTTGTTCGATTCATTCCACAGATATTAATCGTACAGTGTCTTGTGATTTGTAGATCAAGGAACAGATCAAACGTTATCAGAAAGTTGAGAATTCTGGAGGTAGATACTGATAAATAACTACCACTTTAATATCTAATATGAATATACATTCACATATTACTACATACCCATGCATCTATTAACACATACACAGTGATAAATAAATAAATATCTATATATATATTATATATATATATATATATATATATATATATATATATATATATATATATATATATATATAATATATATATATATATATATATATATATATATATATATATATATGCGTGTTTGAGGATGCGCGTGCGTGAATGTTTGTATATATACAAACATATATATGTACATATATACAGACATATATACGATTTTAGGGAAATATAAGCCGAAGTAGACGGGAAAATAGATACACAAACACGGAAGAGGGGATACGTGTAAACATATAGAGACACCCGAGAAATGAAGGTCAGGTTTGCACGCATGCACGTACGCGAGTACTTAAAAAATACACAAACTCTCATTGATCGTTCCACGTATTGATATTCTAACATAAAATATATTATCGAAATATAAAAAATAGTTTGGCTGTCAGATGAATTTCAGAGCTATTTCATTAAATTATTGTGAAAGTCACATTGCTGGAGCACCGCATTAAAGTGTTTTTTCGTCACCGTAATCGACTCCAGGACGTCTGCTTTGTGAACCTAGTACTTATACTATCAGCCTCCTTTGCAGAACAGGTACTTTACGTCGGTTGTCAAACAATAGTGGTTGGCAACTAAGATCCCGACGATTTAAACATTTTGGAATGTATTGCGTGTTTAAATTTTGGAAGTCCACATTGACTACTTGTACTCGCCTTTGCTTCAATTTAGAATACTGATCATCTACTTCATTGGAAGCTATTTTAGAAATTAAAATGGGGATGAAATGAACGCTGAGTTACGTGAATATCTGCACAAGAGTGATTGAAATAAATGGTGATTATGGAACACCGAACGTACGCGAGCACGTACACATACATACAGTATCAAACGTCAAATGAAATGGACATGTGTATGTGAGAGAGAGGGAGAGAGCGAGTGAAGTGGTGTGTGGTCATGTATACGTACATACATAAATATGCATACATCTTTTGTATGTATGCGTGCATGTGTGTGTGAAGGAAAGAGAGAGAAGGGATATGGAGGGATATGTTGTCATGTATACGAACATACATAAATACATATGCATACACCTGTTTGTATGTATGTGAGTGTGTGTGAGAAAGAGAGTGCGACTTAGACATCTGTCGCACTCTCTCGCTCTCTCACACGCACACTCATATACATACAAAACAGGTGTATGCATATGTATTTATGTATGTACGTATACATGACAACACACCCCTTCTCTCTCTCTCTCTCTCTCTCTCAGAAACACACATAAGCGTATGCAAACGTACATAAAAAACACACATGTGCATGTGTGACTGACTATAGATATAAATAGCCGAACAGGGCGAGCAAAAAGTAAATAAATAAAAACATGTTACGGAAATTTACAAAGTGAGCAGATTCAAGCGAAATTTGCGAACATAGTAAATATTTCTATCAGTAATTTATCGTAGATGTTTTGGAAATATCGAATTAAGAACTTAAA
>NC_142933.1:101087627-101125127 GCF_046866305.1 Octopus bimaculoides
TGTATTTTTCTTTTGTTCCCTATCTGTTGCGTTTTATACTTCTTGGAGTTCTTCAGAGCTGATTCTATACACCTGCTGTGTAGGCGGAACTCTCGTGAGCAACTTCAGACGCTATCTGTGAAAAAATATGAAAATATTCCCTGTAAATACAACAAATCCAACAAAATATTAAAAAAAAAACCATTCATCTCTCAAAATACGAAAATAATTACAAAATGGAAACAGCTTGGTCTCATTTCAATTTTTTAAAAAGTTTATATATGTGTTTTTTTTTGTAATTTTGTAAATGTTAAATTAATTATACTAAAAGTAGACAACAAAAAATGAAAATAAAAATACAATATTCAAACGAACCATCAAAGTAATAAATAATTGCAAATAAAAGTAAATTAAAATTAGAAAATTAATAACGCACAATAATTAAACAAATGCAAATACGAGAAGAAAATTTAAATAAAATATTATTTAAAAATATCATAAACTCACACAGACACAAGTCATATACATGTATGTATGTACGTATGTATGTATACGAGCATATATATATATATATATATATATATATATATATATATATATATATATATATATATATATATATATATATATATATATATATATATATATATATATATATATATATATACACACATATATGCACATATGTATTTAGAAATATAAATATATAAATATATGTGTATGTTTATGAATATATATGTATATACATACATACATTTATATATATATACAAGCACATACATACGTACACATATTCATGTATTTATATATATATGTATGTGTGCGAGTGCTTTCGTATGCCTGCTTATCTGTGTGAGAATGAGTGTGGGTATGTGTGTAGTTTGTAAGCGTGCTTGCGTTTATGTTTCATGTTTGACATTTCCCCCGCAGCAACAGCAACATGATATGTTTGATACCAGATAAAATTAATGGTTAGCATAATTTCATTCATGGTACACAAGGGATTTGATAGATCGTGTGGTGAGAATGAGGGGAAGTAAATATGATAAGATAGAAGAGAAGAAGGAATAAGAACCTGGAAACAACAGACAAGTGAGTAGAAGACGAGGAAAAGTAGAAGAACTCCACCACAAGAACAAGAAGATTAAGATGACGAAGGGTAAAATAAAGGAAAAATGGATATAAGAAATAGAAGGAATAAGGCGAAAACAAGACGAAGACAAAACTAATGGTGGTGTTGAATAAGATGTAGTGGATTATAATTACCGACGAGAAGAAGGAAGGAAATGATGAAGAACAAGGAGTAGCATATGAAGAAGTAGAAGGAAAAATAGAATATATGGAAGAGGAGAGGGAAAAGAAAGGAATGACGTAGAAGATTGGTAGAAAATGAATGAAGGGAAAAGAAGAATCAGAAAAAGGTAAAACAATATGGACAATGTGAAGTAGATGATGATGCAGAAAATACAGAAGCAGAATGTGAGAAAGAGCATAGGGAAAAGAGGAAGGAAAATAGGAAAAAAAAAAAGATAACGGGCAAGAAGTGAAAGAAAAAAGAGAAGAGGAGGGATGATCAGAAGGAGGAAGAGGAGAATAAATAAAATTAAAAAGGTAGAAGAAATAGAGAAATTTAAAATGCAGAAGCAATGGAAGAACAAGGAAAACAACAACAAATTGAAGAAGCGAAGGAAGAAAAAGAAATAGAACATTAATCTGATGAAGAATTATAGTAGAGATGAGCAAAATGATAAGCTATAGAAAGAAGAAATGGCGGCGAAAAGTATGGTATGTGTTGACGGCAAGAAATACAAGCTGTTTGCAAGGATAATCAATTTGATGAGAGATGGTGATGATTATTGACACAATGTTGCAAGCGTGGCTGTGTGGTAAGAAGTTTGCATCCGAACCACAAGGTCCCGATTTCAGTCCTACGATATGGTAAATTTAAAGCTAGTGTCTTTTACTATAGTCTCTGGCATACCGAAGCCTGGTGAGAGGATTTGATGTACAGAAACTGAAAGAAGCCTGCTGTGATATGCATGCATGCATACATATACACACACGCATACCCACATACACATATATATGCCTAGACATGTGTTTGTAAGTGGATGTGTTTGTCCTCAACGACCACGTGACATCCGTTGCTGGTATGTTTACGCCACCGCAACTTAAAGGTTCGGCAAAAAGGATCGATATACTTAAAAAGAAAACAAGTACGCAGTCTATTCGTTCGACTAAAATTCTTGAAGACGGTTATGAGGATGCTGACGATGAGGAAAACAACGATGATGGCGATGATGATGACTTTCATGAATTGCTATCATACCATTTGATCATCAAAACAACAGTGTCATCGATCGTAATGATGGAGTGATGACGCAAATGACAAGGGTAAGTGTGCTACAATAAATATTAACATTAGCAATAGTGCGAAGAATCATAATGCTTGTGATGATGATGATGATAATGATGACGACGACGACGACGACGACGATGATGATGATGATGGTGGTAGTGGTGTTGATGATGATGATGATGATGACGATGATGACGATGATGATGATGATGATGGTTCTGGCGGTAGTGCTAGTGGTGGTGGTAATGTTGCCGACGACAATGAAAACGATTACCATTTTTACGACACCGTTGATGTTAATCAAGAATTCATAGATGACAACAATGAAAAAGCACGATGAGGAGGAATGATAAAAAGATAATGAAGACAAGGGAAAATCAGCAGCTCCAGGAGTCGCTGCTGATAATGATGATGATGATGATGATGGTGCAGAAGTGAAGAAAAGAAAGGATGGGAGGATGGCGATGTGCAAGAGGAGACAAGAATGTTGAAAAAGAAAAAAGTAGAGGGACATAAATAAAAGATAATAGGAGGAGGAGGAGGATTAAAAGAAGAAGAAGGAGAAGAAGAAAAAGAAGAAGAAGAAGAAGAAGAAGAAGAAGAAGAAGAAGAAGAAGAAGAAGAAGAAGAAGGAGAAGACGAAGAAGATAAAGGAGGAGAAGAGGGAAGAAGAAGGTGGAGGGAAAGAAGACGAAGGAGAAGAGATAAAGAAATTAAAGATGAAGAAGATAAAGGAGAAGAAGATGAAGAAGAAGGAGAGGAAGTGGAGGCAAATGAAGAAGGTGAAGATAAAAAGAAGGAGAATAAGAATGAAAAAAGAAAAATGAGATGTGAAGAAGGAGAAGTAAAAAAAAGGAAAGAGAAGACGGCGGAGGAGTAGAAAGAATTAGAAAAAGAAGCGGATGCAGCAGACGCGGGAGGAAGAGGATCAAGAGGAAAAGGAGGGAGGAAAAAGTACCTGAAGGTAATGAAATAGGATAGAGTAAAGACTATCAAAGTTAGAGTCAAAATGAAACAAACCAAAAAGTCTAGGGAAACTGGAGGAAGAGAAAATCGATTAACGAAAGTATGGAGAAATTTATGACGACGAAAACATAAGTAGGAAGATTAGAAATTGCAGGAGAAGCAAAACCTGATCAAAAACTGATCATGGAATTGAGACAGATTAAAGCATAGGAAGACGAGGAGAATCGAAAATATTTAAATAAGACTCCGGAACAGAATATCCAAAGAAAACAATGGATGAGCGTAGCATGAGGAGGAGAAGAAGAAGAAGAAGAAGAAGAAGAAGAAGAAGAAGAAGAAGAAGAAGAAGGGGGAGAAGAAGAAGAAGAAGAAGAAGAAGAAGAAGAAGAAGAAGAAGAAGAAGAAGAAGAAGAAGAAGAAGAAGAAGAAGAAGAAGAATAAGAAGAAAAAGAAGAAGAACGAAGCGAAAGAAGAACAAGCACATGATGGAGTGGGAGGAAATGACGAATAGAAAAGATGAAAATGTTAAGGTCGTATACGAAATGAAAGATAGGCAATTGTGTATGCGTGTAAATTTGTATTCATATATGTACACTGCATTTATATATTCTAGTGTTTATGAGCATATATGTATACATATGTGTATATATATATATATATATATATATATATATATATATATATATATATATATATATATATATATATATATATACATATATATGTGCATATATATTCATATATATATATATATATATATATATATATATATATATATATATATATATATATATATATATATATATATATACACATATATATATATATATATACAGACTTATGTATATATATACATATTTATGTATATATATATATATACATTACATATATATATATATGTGTGTGTGTGTGTGTGTGTGTGTGTGTTTGTATGCATATATATATATATATATATATATATATATTAGCAGCCTGGGGATAAACACAAGGAACAATAGGATCTGGAAACATTACGTGGATCCATATGAAAAAAAGAGAAAAAGGCAACACATATATAAAAAAAAGGCATAAAACAAAACGTAATAATTTCTAAGACCTGGAACTAACGAAACCGTTCGCAGTGCGGTGCAGGCGAATGAAAAGAATCTGGGAAACAATGACAACATGAAAATTCTAGGAAAGAAAGAGCTACAGATCAGCTTCCTATATTACTGAGAATGGTGCTTGTAATCCTTGTGTGGATGGGGCGGCTGACGATGTGTATGCTGATCATGAAAGTGATTAATAATATTGAAACCTAGTTGAATATCGCGAGTAACTACAAAGATCAAGGCCACTGAACGAAATATAAAAAAAATAATAATAATATATATGATGTTTAATAAGATCCTTTCATCTCGCGTATTAATTAATACTAATTTAATGATGTCAGAAAAAATAATATTTATTATCAATTTGTAAGGATTAAGTAGAATCTAATTTCATATTAAGGATCAACGTGGGAAATATGGTGGATTCTTGAAACTTATGAAACGGAACGGGAGATTAATTATCTCGCGACGGACACACTTCCAATATATATGCATACATAGGCACACACACACACAGACATACACACGCAAACATGTGTATGTATGTATGTGTGTATGTATGCATGCATTTTTGCATATATATATATGCATCCATACAAATGCATATATATATATAAATACACACACGTACATACATACATAAATACATAAATATAAATATATTCCATAGAATATAATTAATTTTGGAATGAGCTAAGACATATATAAATGCATAGAACACACACACACACACTTTCGTAAGCAATTTACTCTGCATGCAATAATATAGAAGCACATCTACCTGGAGATACATGGAAAATGCCTCCAGTAGAGGAAAATATTTGTTACATAAAGTAAACTGTGAGAAGCTTAATTTTTACATGTTTCTTATTGTCTTAAATGATGAAATATGGACGCAGCGATACTTAAAAAATATTAAAATCTCTATATGATGACTAAAGAGCTAATCAGATATTGATATGACCACCAGATGAGTACCACCAAAAGTGTACCAAATTTACTCTGAACTTCATTGTATTTTTTATTTGCACATATGAATATCAATGGTAATTTCCTCTCTCTTATATCCGTCACACAATATCGTACAAGAGTAGGATACTTATGTGCTGATGAAGTTGTTATATTTGGGAATACATGAATGCGGTACCGTCTTTCGGATATGTTGAATCATTTAAGTAGCTTTAATAAATTACCTCCCATTCGGTATTAAGAATTACCTGAATGAACCTCGATAGAATAATCGCATATAAGTGTTCTGATCCGAACATTTTCTCGAATATTATCAAACAATGTAATATGTCATATACATACATCTCATTCTCATTGGCGATATAGACTTTATCTCCATGGCTATGTAGACTTTATATCCATAGCTAAGTAGACTTTCTCTTCAGAAACTAATACGTAGAATAACAATTGCTTTTTTATCATTGTTGTTTGAATATATTAGATTTGACGGGTAAACGTTTTCAGTTAGCCTGCTCGGTAACTCTTCCCATCAGGTCGATTAGCCCCATTTTCACAAGGAACCGTCATATACAGATATAAACCGTTGTTGGTTCCCTCATGCTATTCCATCTGGCAAAATGCCTTCAAGACTTTTCAGAAATTCAGTATGGAAAAAGATGTTATTCGATGCTTCCTCCCTAATGTTTAAAAGCAACTGATATTTGATCAATATATTGTATGGTTATCGATAAAGAAGAGTCTCTCTGTTATTGCCTTACATTCTTCCCATTCATATGGAAAAAAAACGTCCAAAATTGAACATCATACGATTCTCTTCCTCTTTCTTAAATGGTTATGTAAGTTGCATTGAGATGCATATACAAGGTTGTACTGCATCCCAATACCAGACATCGTGTCAGTGCTGTTGACTTTGCTTGGTAAGAGTTGTCCAGCTTCAACTGGGATTCATTGTTGTGTCCACGCTCGTATTCTTTCTGCGCAAGATTTTCACAAGCACTAACCATGTGAGTCACAATTTCGCCCAAAATCCACAAACATGACACATGTATCCGTGTAGATGTTTCATTTCTTAAGATTGTATATATATATATATATATACATATATATATTATTTTATGTATGTTATCCACACCTCAGCTGTGGTCAATCGGGAACACCACCATATATATGTACAAAAACACACGTGTATGTGCATATTTCTATACAGATATATATTGGGCCAAGTTGTGTATATATGTATATGTATATGTATATGCATATCTATATCTATATCTATATCTATATCTATATCTATATCTATATCTATCTATGTATATATATATATATATGTATATGCACATACATACATACATGCATGTATGCATGCATACATACATACATACATACATACATACATACATACATACATATAGAGTTAATGTAAACAGCTAGGCGCAATCTGATTCCATTAAGGAAAATTCAATCGTCACAAAATGTGACCAAGAGTGCCGTGACAACCACATATCTTACTGCTATTTCTAGTAGTGTATGTGTCTCTGCACCCTTAATAATGTCTGTGTGTATTTGTGTGTGTGTGTGTGTGCGTGTGTGTGTGGGTGCGTGTGTGTGTGTGTGAGTGTGTGTGTGTGCGTGTGTGTGTGCATGCGTGTGTGTGTGTGCGTGTGTGTGTGTGTGAGTGTGTGTGAATATGAATGTATGTTTAGATACCTAAAGATAAACTTACTCAGATACAACTTATCAATCTGCATGGCTATAATATTTAGATACGAAAATATTATTTTCATAATTTTTGCCTAAAAGGTGCATATAGTTTTGCATGTTAATCTATGCTTTCAAAAGTGTATATTTTTGCGCGTTTGCTTTAGTTCTTGGGTAGAGTCCTACATGCGTGTGTATCAGTATGTTTTGCAAAAAATTTTCGTGAAATAAAACGATTTTCATGTTAACATTTCTCCCACTCGTCCCATTTCAGTGTAATTTTTACGTTGTATTCTATAATTTTCTTTTATACCAAAATATCTTATGCCATTTTCCTGATCAAACCACACCCTACCCAAATTATTTCCAGCACTAATCTGCAAATAGAGAATCTTTAAACATCGCCACATTCACTTCCAACATAAACGGAACAGAAGAGAAACGTGAAATTGTTTACCGGAAGAATTTTGTCTCATATGTTTCCAGAAATATTTTTGCAGAATACAACACGGTTTAGTATTTCTTTTATTGTTGCACATAAAGATTCCTTTTGCTAGAGGGAATCTCTAAGAATGGATATTCCTTGAGGATATGCCGAGTCATTTGTTTAAAAAACTGAATAAAGAAGCAGTAAACTAAAATGAAATAACATTTCATCCACCGTACTGATCAATGCGATATTCACAGCATACAATAACATGAGAGGCGCATGGAGTTATGCGATGACAGTTCTAGTAAAATCAATAGCTACGAATATAAAAGTTATGCAAAAGGCATATTACCACACATACTCACATACAGCCAGGCATAGAGGCAAAAACCATAACACTAAAACCATATAAAGAAGCATAAATATATAAAGCAACAAGGACACTCACTAATATTTCACTCACGTAATAAAACTGTACTCATATCAAGCTGCGATTTGAGATGCCCATGCATATAAATATACTTATATATATGTATCTCTCTCTGTATATATATTCATATATATATATGTATATATATATATATATATATATATATATATATATTTATATATATATATATATATATATATATATATATGATTGACCGTTGACTGAACACTATTCAATTTTTTTTCTCCGTGTTTTTCTCCTTGTCTCCGTATTCTTTCTGTTGAAGAGCGTAGCTCGAAACGTCAAAGACTTTCCGTATTCCCGAGCGTCATACTAATATATACTTTTGTTATTTACACCACCTGTCCTCGTCTGTTGTTATTTTTTGTATATTCTCCCATATATATATATATATATATATATATATATATATATATATATATATATATATATATATATATATATATATATGAATATATACATGTATATGCATATACATATACTTATATGTATCTCTCTCAGTATATATAGATTCATATATATATATGTGTGTATATATATATATATATATATATATATATATATATATATATATATATATATATATATATATATATATATATATATATATATATATATATATATGAATATATACATATATATATATGCATATAAATATATATATCTGCATATATATCCATTGATATACATAGAATGATATGTGTGTATATATATATATATATATATATATATATATATATATACACACATATATATATATGCAGGCAGAGAGGGAGGGAGTGAGATTGACACATAGATACGTTCGTGTATGTATATGTGTATAGACACATAGACATATACACACATATCTGTCTGTGTATGTGTGTGTGTCAGCGCGTATTCCTGTGGGTGTGTTCTGAGGATATGCTAATTGGCAAATCCGGGACTAAGCTAGTGCCGTTATATAAAATATACCGGTTTATTGTTACGCTGATAAAATGCAACAGAGATTTCATCCTGACAAATTGTGTTAATTATACCGTTGAATATGAATAGAAAGAAATTATTCAAAAGACAGATATATAAATATTGTATTAAGAGTAAACATAATAATGAAAAAATACAGACACTCATCGTCCTCTCCGTCCTCCTCTTCACCCCCTTCGTCGTCGTCGTCGTCGTCCTTTTCTTCCTCCTCGTCCTCGTTTTCCCCTTCCTTGTCCTCCTTCTCCTCCTCCAACTACTACTACTACTACTACTACTACTACTACTACTACTACTACTACTGCTGCTGCTGCTGATACTACTAATAACGCTAATAATAATATTAATTACAATAGTAATAATAATAACATCACCAACAATAAGTATTACAATAACCACTATGAGGATGATAATTTATGGTAGACGAAGAAGTTAGAAGAAGAAGTAGAAGAAGAAGAAGAAGAAGAAGAAGAAGAAGAAAAAAAAGAAGAAAAAGAAGAAGAAGTGGAAGAAGAAATGAAGAAGAAGAAGAAGAAGAAGAAGAAGAAGAAGAAGAAGAAGAAGAAGAAGAAGAAGAAGAAGAAGAAGAAGAAGAAGAATGGTAATCGTTTGACGCATATGCACTGGTATACACAGATGCTAACAAGACTTTTGAGAATATTGAAGACGATGTCATTATACAAATTCATCGTCAATGGGTCAACGAGTTAAATATATAAAAAAGAAACAGAAATTTATCAATAATTTAATTGGAAATTTTAAAGATATATTCAGTTTAATAAAAGGATTTCCTGAAACAGAAATACACTACCATAGTTTCTAACCTGGTTTGTGACAGGGCAAGTCACATATCAGATTCTGTTTCATTGTATGCCGGATAGGAGTCACCGAGGATCCTTCAGTGATTTTAGGGTTATTCAAGAAAAATTGCTGGTGGTTGTGTGGTAAAAAGCATGTTCCCCAACAACATGTTTCTAGTCTCAGTCCCACTGCGTGCCATGTATAGCACGTGTCTCTTATTATAGCCTCGTGGCAACCAAATCCTTGTCTGTAGATTTTAATATATCTGTTTGATGTGTATATCACATGTCTTCGTCTTCTGTTTTTATGTGAATTCTCCCTATATATATATATATATATATTATATAGGCGCAGGAGTGGCTGTATGTTAAGTAGCTTGCTGACCAGCCACATAGTTTCGGGATCAGCCCCACTGCGTGGTACCTTGGACATGTGTCTTCTACTATAGCCTCGGGGTGACCAAATCCTTGTGAGCGGATTTGGTAGACGAACACTGAAAGAAACCCGTCGTGTATATATATATATGTGTGTGTGTGTGTGTGTGTGTGTGTGTGTGTGTGTTTGTACGTCTGTGTGTGCGTGTGTGTGTTTCGTTGTGTCTGTGTTTCTCCCCCGTAATGTGAGCGGTTCGCCGAAGAAACCGATCGAGTAAGTACCCACCTTAAAACATTAAGTGCTGAGGTCGATTTATTCGTCTAATCAGTGAGACAAGATTAAATACGCAATTAAAGCTGTTATAAATCAATGGGTGAAGGTTGTTGAAAATCACTCATTTAGTATCTCCCTGCAGTTCATTAGATTCGTCTCAGACGACATTCCGTTTGCGTAGTCATGAAGCTGACTGCCTTCCCATTGTAGCATTGTTGTCCTTATAAAGAAAAAAACACATGGCCTGGCCCTGTGTTTGAGAATAGCTCAGCATCACATCATCTCTTTTTTTTATAACTTCTGATAAGTGATCTCTCCGCATTTTGAGTTCATTGTTTTCTTTTACTGCTGGGTCTGCAAGGAGAAAATCCGTCAGACTTTATACGCCTCCCAAACCGACATTCCGGGTGCTTAGAATCTTTTCAAGTTTCCACCTCCACACTTCTCCACAGAATAAGTAGGTGACTCGTTAGCTTGACCGCTCGTTTCTATAACTTCTATAACTGGTATGTGATGAATTCCTCTGCAGTCTCTAGCTCACTGTTGTAAAATTTTGGGGAAGGGGTCAGTTGATTAGATCGACCCCAGTACGCAATTGGCACTTAATTTATCGACCCCGAAAAGGTGTAAGGCAAAGTCTACCTCGGTGGAATTTGAACTCGGAACGTAAAGACAGACGAAATACTGCTAAGCATTTCGCTCGCCGTGCTAACGTTTCTGCCAGCTCGCTGCCTTACCATTAGAAGTATTATATGGGAATGTATAATAAGTTTACAAACCATTAGGTACTTTATATACACATAAATACACACACACACAAACAAAATGCACACCAACAAACAAATACAGAAATCTATCTATCTATCTATCTATCTATCTATCTATCTATCTATCTATCTATCTATCTATCTATCTGTATGTCTGCCTGTCTGTCTGTCTGCCTGCCTGTTTGTATGTATGTATGTCTGTCGGTCAGTATATCTATCTATCGATGTGTCTATCGATCTATCTGTCTGTCTGTCTATCTATTTAACTATCAATATATATATATATATGTACAGAGAGAGAGAGAGAGGGAGAGAGAGAGAGAGAGAGAGACTGAGAGAGAGAGAGAGGGAGAGAGAAAAGATAGTTAAAGCAAGATTTACTTTAAGGAACCGATAGTTTCAGTTTTTGTTTACAAAATGAAAGGCAAGATATGAAAGAAAGAATATACATTCTCATTCAAAAATACGCATTCTGAATTAAAAAAGAAAATCAATATTTCTGCTAGAAACGAAGTCCACAAAAAAAAAAAAAAAAAATATAATAATAGAAAATTGTATTAGTAGAAATATGGTTATTTTAATGGAATACTATTAGAAATGGTAATTTCAGTGGTATTGGTTGAATTGCAAATACGGTTGTTTAATGTCATTTATTTTTGTAGTTGGAGTGGATTTCGTTTTTGCTGTTGTTATTGCTGTTGCCAACGTTGTTGTAGTTATTGTCATAAGCAATGTTATTATTGTAGTAATGTGGAGTTTTGTAATGTAAATATAAAGGATTTTACAGATTGAATATTTATGTCAATATGGCGTCAGCAGCTCATATTTTGTTAAACAGGTTGATATGGTTTATAGAGAATTTTTGGTTTGCTCATTATTCTGTAGATAAAAGTATATAAATACATTAATATATGAAGCACATTCGCACATTCATTCACACCTTTATATATATACATACATACATACCTATACACACGCGCACACATACATATCTCCATGTATATGTGTATTATTTGTATGTGTGCGAGTTATTTCTATAGTTGTGTGTATAAATCAATTTAATATATTGTTGATTATCCTTCGATTGAACAGAGAATATTTTACATTTTAATGCATAGTAAAACATTTTTGCTAGAACCTGTTATATCATCAATAGGAAATATAAATGCGATCGCCTAGTACGTACATATACATGCATAACCTAAACAAATACATTCATACGAACATATTCACAGCTAACCCATGCACGCATATATAAACGCATGTGTGTGAGAGAGCGCCTGTGTATGTACCTGAAATATTTGTTATGTATATAAATTACCATATCCTACAAATGCATACTACTGCTATTTCAATCATTATACTTGTGGTGTTATAACGCTTTGTATTATATAACACCTCACCAAAGTTTCTTTTTTTCATTCATATGCAATGTTTTTTTTCAGTTCTGTGGCCTGCTTGGAAATATTTCGATTGGATATTTTATTAAATTAAATTTTTCCTGTTTTTAGACAATATTCAGATGAGCCGAATTTACAAAGAGTACTTCATAGTAGCCAAGAGGCAAACGTTAGTCGTTTTAATAATACTAACATCTCCAGGCTCAACACTATGTAAAGTTCATATCAGGGTATGAAAAACGAATTCCTCGCCTGTCGGTAGACTATGGGATTGCCTATAACTAATTTGGAGATTTAAGAACGTAATGGTTAATTGAATAACAAGCTTGATGTGTTACTCTGTTTCGAGTGCAGTCCCATTACGCGCCACATTAGGAAACACATTTTTACTATAGTCCCGCGACAACCGGTGCCTCATGAGCCAATTTGATAGACGGAAACTGTGGGGAATTTCATCGTATATATGTGTGTGCGTTTGTATTTGTGTTTGTGTGTGTGTGTTTGTATTTGTCCCCCACCATTACTTGATCACAGCTGTTTGCTTATTTCCGTTGTTTCCGTAACTTAGGATTTCGGCAAAGATATAAGTGGCTGACTAACTGCCACATTTAGAAAAAAATAAACTTTACCGTCAGTTTGTCCGACTGAAGGATTTGAAGTTGTTCGCCGACATGGCGCCTGCCCAATGATGGAAAGAAGTCCAGGTTAAAACATAAATGGCTTTATACAACAAATCGTTTATTGAGTCTCATCTGAGAATGTTATATTAGGACGAATAGCTAGGTAACCTTCAAAGAATATTTAAATGTAGAGTGAAGGCACAAAGATAGGACAATTCTCAAGAACTAGTTTACCTGTACGCGGCCCTTACTACATATTCCATATGTACATACTTATATACATACACATATTCGTAAAATTATACGTATCTCGCACACACACGTGGCCGCCTTATTTAGTAAGAAGTTATCCGTCTCACACAAATGATAGTCAGATATCTGTATGTCACTGGATTAAATGGCTCCCGAAACCCGCTCTCGAAACCATTTGTGAAAGTTTGTTGCTCATGAATTTACAGAAAAGTCTTCCTCGGACTACAAGTAACTACCATCATCCTCTATTGTATGTATGTATGTATGTATGTATGTATGTATGAATGTATGACTGTACGTAATATCAACATTGCAATGATCTCAAATTTTGGCAGAGGGTTGCAAAACGATTAAATCAACGCCAGTACTCAACTGATATTTTCTAGACCCCGAAGAAATGAAAAACAAAATCGATCTCTCAGAATATGAACTCAGAGTGCTAAGACGGTCCGAAAGGCCGTTGAGCATTTTGCCTGGCAGGTTACCGGTTCTGCCACTTCGCCGCCTTAAAAGAAGCAATGAATTAACAATTAGCTATTGGGTGCTTGACGTGTGGTTCTTGCACAGAATCTCCTACAACGACTACAAAAATATAATGATTCACAACATACCAAATATTAGTTAATATTAGTTATTTATGTCCACACTTATGACAAAAGTACTTATCGTAATATCTGCACCTCATTAAAATATGCAAGTGATAAGCAGTATTCGTGGTAAGAATGAATACATCGAACTAAAGAAGAAACAGTCATGATTTATATGATCAATTTATCTTACAAATATAAATATTTCATATATACGTATTGTATAACTGCAATAAAATAAGTTTGTCTACTGCACATGGATATGTCATTATTTTTCAATATGTACGCGATTACATTTCTCAATATCTATCATGGGACAGCAGATGTACTTTATTACAGTGAATTTTTTTAGAGACACTTTCAAATTTATCAGAATATTTGGGCTGAAGATTGGAATAGTGAAGTTTTCGTTCGCTTAACCATGAAACGATTCGTACCCAATTAACTAAAGGCTTGTTTTGTTTGTGCTTTTCCCTCCGGTTTTTTGTTCTATGTGTGCCATAAATATCGCCATCCATTTTAGAGAAAAATTTGTAGTTTAGAATCAGTAGTTCTTTGACTGCTGTTTCTGAATTTTCAGTATGTTGGAGAAGCAACTCAATTGCTAATCCCTTATATTTATGATGATAAATGGTCTTACCGATAAAGGTTTATTTCATACTGAACTACTTGGCAAAATTGTTAATTGTTAATTCTATTATTAATTGACGATTCCCTGCCCTCATTTCTTGTATATTTTATATTTGATATCTCTAAGTTAATTAGTTAAACCGTAATCCTTCCACACGGTACTTTTTTTCATACGGGACTATTTGTGGCGCACATGGAGTGGATTTCTTTGGGGTGGGATGCCTGAACTCGCTAGCCGATGAATTCGTAAGTGCCTTTATTATCGTTGATTTTTGGTGTCGCTTGGCCAAGGATTACCGTGAATTTTTTTAGAGACACTTTCAAATTTATCAGAATATTTGGGCTGAAGATTGGAATAGTGAAGTTTTCGTTCGCTTAACCATGAAACGATTCGTACCCAATTAACGAAAGGCTTGTTTTGTTTGTGCTTTTCCCTCCGGTTTTTTGTTCTATGTGTGCCATAAATATCGCCATCCATTTTAGAGAAAAATTTGTAGTTTAGAATCAGTAGTTCTTTGACTGCTGTTTCTGAATTTTCAGTATGTTGGAGAAGCAACTCAATTGCTAATCCCTTATATTTATGATGATAAATGGTCTTACCGATAAAGGTTTATTTCATACTGAACTACTTGGCAAAATTGTTAATAGTTAATTCTATTATTAATTGACGATTCCCTGCCCTCATTTCTTGTATATTTTATATTTGATATCTCTAAGTTAGATAGTTAAACCGTAATCCTTCCACACGGAACTTTTTTTCATACGGGACTATTTGTGGCGCACATGGAGTGGATTTCTTTGGGGTGGGATGCCTGAACTCGCTAGCCGATGAATTCGTAAGTGCCTTTCTTATCGTTGATTTTTGGTGTCGCTTGGCCAAGGATTACCGTGAATTTTTTTAGAGACACTTTCAAATTTATCAGAATATTTGGGCTGAAGATTGGAATAGTGAAGTTTTCGTTCGCTTAACCATGAAACGATTCGTACCCAATTAACTAAAGGCTTGTTTTGTTTGTGCTTTTCCCTCCGGTTTTTTGTTCTATGTGTGCCATAAATATCGCCATCCATTTTAGAGAAAAATTTGTAGTTTAGAATCAGTAGTTCTTTGACTGCTGTTTCTGAATTTTCAGTATGTTGGAGAAGCAACTCAATTGCTAATCCCTTATATTTATGATGATAAATGGTCTTACCGATAAAGGTTTATTTCATACTGAACTACTTGGCAAAATTGTTAATTGTTAATTCTATTATTAATTGACGATTCCCTGCCCTCATTTCTTGTATATTTTATATTTGATATCTCTAAGTTAGATAGTTAAACCGTAATCCTTCCACACGGAACTTTTTTTCATACGGGACTATTTGTGGCGCACATGGAGTGGATTTCTTTGGGGTGGGATGCCTGAACTCGCTAGCCGATGAATTCGTAAGTGCCTTTATTATCGTTGATTTTTGGTGTCGCTTGGCCAAGGATTACCGTGAATTTTTTTAGAGACACTTTCAAATTTATCAGAATATTTGGGCTGAAGATTGGAATAGTGAAGTTTTCGTTCGCTTAACCATGAAACGATTCGTACCCAATTAACGAAAGGCTTGTTTTGTTTGTGCTTTTCCCTCCGGTTTTTTGTTCTATGTGTGCCATAAATATCGCCATCCATTTTAGAGAAAAATTTGTAGTTTAGAATCAGTAGTTCTTTGACTGCTGTTTCTGAATTTTCAGTATGTTGGAGAAGCAACTCAATTGCTAATCCCTTATATTTATGATGATAAATGGTCTTACCGATAAAGGTTTATTTCATACTGAACTACTTGGCAAAATTGTTAATAGTTAATTCTATTATTAATTGACGATTCCCTGCCCTCATTTCTTGTATATTTTATATTTGATATCTCTAAGTTAGATAGTTAAACCGTAATCCTTCCACACGGAACTATTTTCATACGGGACTATTTGTGGCGCACATGGAGTGGATTTCTTTGGGGTGGGATGCCTGAACTCGCTAGCCGATGAATTCGTAAGTGCCTTTCTTATCGTTGATTTTTGGTGTCGCTTGGCCAAGGATTACCGTGAATTTTTTTAGAGACACTTTCAAATTTATCAGAATATTTGGGCTGAAGATTGGAATAGTGAAGTTTTCGTTCGCTTAACCATGAAACGATTCGTACCCAATTAACTAAAGGCTTGTTTTGTTTGTGCTTTTCCCTCCGGTTTTTTGTTCTATGTGTGCCATAAATATCGCCATCCATTTTAGAGAAAAATTTGTAGTTTAGAATCAGTAGTTCTTTGACTGCTGTTTCTGAATTTTCAGTATGTTGGAGAAGCAACTCAATTGCTAATCCCTTATATTTATGATGATAAATGGTCTTACCGATAAAGGTTTATTTCATACTGAACTACTTGGCAAAATTGTTAATTGTTAATTCTATTATTAATTGATGATTCCCTGCCCTCATTTCTTGTATATTTTATATTTGATATCTCTAAGTTAGATAGTTAAACCGTAATCCTTCCACACGGAACTTTTTTTCATACGGGACTATTTGTGGCGCACATGGAGTGGATTTCTTTGGGGTGGGATGCCTGAACTCGCTAGCCGATGAATTCGTAAGTGCCTTTCTTATCGTTGATTTTTGGTGTCGCTTGGCCAAGGATTACCGTGAATTTTTTTAGAGACACTTTCAAATTTATCAGAATATTTGGGCTGAAGATTGGAATAGTGAAGTTTTCGTTCGCTTAACCATGAAACGATTCGTACCCAATTAACGAAAGGCTTGTTTTGTTTGTGCTTTTCCCTCCGGTTTTTTGTTCTATGTGTGCCATAAATATCGCCATCCATTTTAGAGAAAAATTTGTAGTTTAGAATCAGTAGTTCTTTGACTGCTGTTTCTGAATTTTCAGTATGTTGGAGAAGCAACTCAATTGCTAATCCCTTATATTTATGATGATAAATGGTCTTACCGATAAAGGTTTATTTCATACTGAACTACTTGGCAAAATTGTTAATAGTTAATTCTATTATTAATTGACGATTCCCTGCCCTCATTTCTTGTATATTTTATATTTGATATCTCTAAGTTAGATAGTTAAACCGTAATCCTTCCACACGGAACTTTTTTTCATACGGGACTATTTGTGGCGCACATGGAGTGGATTTCTTTGGGGTGGGATGCCTGAACTCGCTAGCCGATGAATTCGTAAGTGCCTTTCTTATCGTTGATTTTTGGTGTCGCTTGGCCAAGGATTACCGTGAATTTTTTTAGAGACACTTTCAAATTTATCAGAATATTTGGGCTGAAGATTGGAATAGTGAAGTTTTCGTTCGCTTAACCATGAAACGATTCGTACCCAATTAACTAAAGGCTTGTTTTGTTTGTGCTTTTCCCTCCGGTTTTTTGTTCTATGTGTGCCATAAATATCGCCATCCATTTTAGAGAAAAATTTGTAGTTTAGAATCAGTAGTTCTTTGACTGCTGTTTCTGAATTTTCAGTATGTTGGAGAAGCAACTCAATTGCTAATCCCTTATATTTATGATGATAAATGGTCTTACCGATAAAGGTTTATTTCATACTGAACTACTTGGCAAAATTGTTAATTGTTAATTCTATTATTAATTGACGATTCCCTGCCCTCATTTCTTGTATATTTTATATTTGATATCTCTAAGTTAGATAGTTAAACCGTAATCCTTCCACACGGAACTTTTTTTCATACGGGACTATTTGTGGCGCACATGGAGTGGATTTCTTTGGGGTGGGATGCCTGAACTCGCTAGCCGATGAATTCGTAAGTGCCTTTCTTATCGTTGATTTTTGGTGTCGCTTGGCCAAGGATTACCGTGAATTTTTTTAGAGACACTTTCAAATTTATCAGAATATTTGGGCTGAAGATTGGAATAGTGAAGTTTTCGTTCGCTTAACCATGAAACGATTCGTACCCAATTAACTAAAGGCTTGTTTTGTTTGTGCTTTTCCCTCCGGTTTTTTGTTCTATGTGTGCCATAAATATCGCCATCCATTTTAGAGAAAAATTTGTAGTTTAGAATCAGTAGTTCTTTGACTGCTGTTTCTGAATTTTCAGTATGTTGGAGAAGCAACTCAATTGCTAATCCCTTATATTTATGATGATAAATAGTCTTACCGATAAAGGTTTATTTCATACTGAACTACTTGGCAAAATTGTTAATTGTTAATTCTATTATTAATTGACGATTCCCTGCCCTCATTTCTTGTATATTTTATATTTGATATCTCTAAGTTAGATAGTTAAACCGTAATCCTTCCACACGGAACTTTTTTTCATACGGGACTATTTGTGGCGCACATGGAGTGGATTTCTTTGGGGTGGGATGCCTGAACTCGCTAGCCGATGAATTCGTAAGTGCCTTTCTTATCGTTGATTTTTGGTGTCGCTTGGCCAAGGATTACCGTGAATTTTTTTAGAGACACTTTCAAATTTATCAGAATATTTGGGCTGAAGATTGGAATAGTGAAGTTTTCGTTCGCTTAACCATGAAACGATTCGTACCCAATTAACTAAAGGCTTGTTTTGTTTGTGCTTTTCCCTCCGGTTTTTTGTTCTATGTGTGCCATAAATATCGCCATCCATTTTAGAGAAAAATTTGTAGTTTAGAATCAGTAGTTCTTTGACTGCTGTTTCTGAATTTTCAGTATGTTGGAGAAGCAACTCAATTGCTAATCCCTTATATTTATGATGATAAATGGTCTTACCGATAAAGGTTTATTTCATACTGAACTACTTGGCAAAATTGTTAATTGTTAATTCTATTATTAATTGACGATTCCCTGCCCTCATTTCTTGTATATTTTATATTTGATATCTCTAAGTTAGATAGTTAAACCGTAATCCTTCCACACGGAACTTTTTTTCATACGGGACTATTTGTGGCGCACATGGAGTGGATTTCTTTGGGGTGGGATGCCTGAACTCGCTAGCCGATGAATTCGTAAGTGCCTTTCTTATCGTTGATTTTTGGTGTCGCTTGGCCAAGGATTACCGTGAATTTTTTTAGAGACACTTTCAAATTTATCAGAATATTTGGGCTGAAGATTGGAATAGTGAAGTTTTCGTTCGCTTAACCATGAAACGATTCGTACCCAATTAACTAAAGGCTTGTTTTGTTTGTGCTTTTCCCTCCGGTTTTTTGTTCTATGTGTGCCATAAATATCGCCATCCATTTTAGAGAAAAATTTGTAGTTTAGAATCAGTAGTTCTTTGACTGCTGTTTCTGAATTTTCAGTATGTTGGAGAAGCAACTCAATTGCTAATCCCTTATATTTATGATGATAAATGGTCTTACCGATAAAGGTTTATTTCATACTGAACTACTTGGCAAAATTGTTAATTGTTAATTCTATTATTAATTGACGATTCCCTGCCCTCATTTCTTGTATATTTTATATTTGATATCTCTAAGTTAGATAGTTAAACCGTAATCCTTCCACACGGAACTTTTTTTCATACGGGACTATTTGTGGCGCACATGGAGTGGATTTCTTTGGGGTGGGATGCCTGAACTCGCTAGCCGATGAATTCGTAAGTGCCTTTCTTATCGTTGATTTTTGGTGTCGCTTGGCCAAGGATTACCGTGAATTTTTTTAGAGACACTTTCAAATTTATCAGAATATTTGGGCTGAAGATTGGAATAGTGAAGTTTTCGTTCGCTTAACCATGAAACGATTCGTACCCAATTAACTAAAGGCTTGTTTTGTTTGTGCTTTTCCCTCCGGTTTTTTGTTCTATGTGTGCCATAAATATCGCCATCCATTTTAGAGAAAAATTTGTAGTTTAGAATCAGTAGTTCTTTGACTGCTGTTTCTGAATTTTCAGTATGTTGGAGAAGCAACTCAATTGCTAATCCCTTATATTTATGATGATAAATGGTCTTACCGATAAAGGTTTATTTCATACTGAACTACTTGGCAAAATTGTTAATTGTTAATTCTATTATTAATTGACGATTCCCTGCCCTCATTTCTTGTATATATATATATATATATATATATATATATATATATATATATATATATATATATATATATACATATATGTATATATATATATATATGTATATATATATATATATATATATATATATATATATATATATATATATATATATATATGTATATATATATATATATGTATTTAGTATATTCACAACTACGTGGTGTACACACACATACACACACAAACGCACAGACACACGCACACACAGATACATATGTAAGCATGTATTTATGCATAACTACTGCGTAAGTAAATGTATTAATACTTAAACATTATGTTCATAATACTACAATATCATTGATATCGTTAGAATGCAGCCTATTGCTTATATGAATTACATCCTCAGTTATTTTTATTTCGAATATGACGCTTGGCGTAGTATTTGATAGCAATATAATTATTGCGTAGAACAAAGGAGGCTTATAGACTATACAGTGTTGGATAACAAAGGTGAATATCAAAAACCAAAAGATCCACGTAACGCAATGGAATTATTAAGTGCTGGTAAGTATATGTTTATTTAGTATAATGGATTCACGCTTCATTTATCGTAGTTTTCTAAGTATGACTGTTATTGTTGACGCTAACATAATCAAAAATATTGTTCTTACTATTGTGTTTAATGCCTCGTTTTGTATTGTAAATGTTACGTGTGACCATTCGCTCATTCGTTTGTATCTTTTTCATCGTCTCGTTTTTCTCACAACTCTATCTCACTACTAACACTCGCATACAGGGGCGCGCACAACAAAAAACATTTACACACACACAGGCAAGTACGCACACTCACACGCACTACATACTAGCGCACATTCTATCTTTGTACATATAGTCACAGCCACATGGTTCTAGGTTCAGTTCCACTGCATGGTAACTTGAGCAACACATATCTACTCCATCCTCGAGCCGATGATGGATTTTGTAGGGAAAGAAGCACAATATCTATATATATATATATATATATATATATATATATATATATATATATATATATATATATATATATATATATATATATATATATATATATATATATATATATACATATATATATATATATTTATATATATATGCTTGTATATGTATATTAGACTTCTTGCTCTTTTGTCCATTCCTTCGATCCTGTCCTCGTATTCTTCGGGAATATTTCCAACACTCCAATCTCTTTTGTCGACATTACTATCATCATATACTACTCTGCTCTTACTTCCTCCATCCTCTACAAACACACCGACTCACACTCCCACCGTAACTTCTCTTCCCACCCTAGTCATACCAAGCCCTCCATCCCCTATTCCCAATTTCTCCGTCTGCGCAGGCTCTGCAGTGACAACCATGACTTTGAGACAGAGTCTCAACTTATGGCTCGCCACTTCATTCTTCGTGGATATCCCCTAATCTCTCTATACAGAACCCTTGCCAGGGCACTTCCATGGACGCTGCCTCTGCTCTCTCACTCCGCATCCGCCCCGTCTCCCGTTTCCACTCACCTACCACCTCTCCATCCTGCCCTACCAACGCACCATTCTTCGAGTATTCCGTCGATTCCAGTCCGACACCTCCACCTCGCACATCTTCCCCAACCTATCCTTCCCTCCTGGTCCCGCTCATGTACCTTAAAGTTTCGTAGGCTTGTCGATCGAACCTAAATTGCTAGATCTCTGATTTTGATGTGCAGAAATAGAAGCAATGAATTCTAACCGGGCTGGAGTTTCAATGTTTGTGGGACGGCTATCAGAGAATTTATACTCAGCTCCGCTCCAATATTAGTTGTACAGTGTATTCAGCGTGTTTAGTTTATAAAAAGCAATCAGCAATATAATAGCTCAATTATTGTTAGATTGATTTGAATAATTTACTTTTATTAAAATTGCACAATATTTTATGATGCAATACGTAAATTATGAGTAGTAGGAAATGATATTCATATAAAATACGTTCGTTGGTGACTGAATCTTGAATCATATTCTCTCAGCTTGTGATTAGAGTTTAACTTAATTTATTTTCGTGCAGTAATTCCAAATCTTCATTATAACAATTTACCTTCTGTAGCCGTCTGTCGGAGCTGACTCGCAGTTGCGCAAAGAATGATTCCCCGTGTGGACATTACATGTGCTAGATATTTCAGCTGATGTTCAATTCAATAAGATCTATCCTTATCAGAGAGACCGAGATTATGTGCCCATGAAATAATTAGCCTTATTGCTATTGATATTGCAACGACTAATATCTGCTCCCTTCTTCTCTGATGGCGGAGGCGCGTGGAGTAGTGGTTAGGGTGCTGGACTCGTGACTGTATGTTTGCAGTTTCAATTCCTGGACGGGATGACGCATTTTTTATATGTTGCATGCTTCCATGATTATGTTATCAAATGCTGCATGCTCAGCTCATGTTACTACAGTCCTTTCAGATGGCAAAAAAATGAATAATCCTGCGTTAGATCGCCGTCCCGTCCAGCGAAAACATATACGCCACGGAAAACGGGAGAACGGCCCCATTAATTTATATGACTCGAGAAGGATCCTCCACCTTTTCCCCACCTAAGATCTGGCATGCGAATTATATTTTTCCTTCTTTAATATTATTTCACATAACAGCATTCCGCAAGTGAATAATAGTTTCGAATTTTAGAACAGGGCCAGGTGCCTGTAAGGAAAGGGGGAAATATTCACCTTGGTGGAATTTGTACTTAGAACTTGAAGAGAGACTGCATGTAGCTAAGCATTTTTCTGTCGTACCAACGGTTCTGCCAGTTGATCGCTTGCGTAACAGCTAGAATAATACAAGCAAACGAGGAAACCAAAGAAAAATATACTCAGGATGTAAGCACCTCACTCATTCTCATTCACAGTGCTGTTTCCGCTGTTTTTTCTCTATGAGAAATTGAAACGTTAAACGCTACCAAAACCTCTGCCATACATTTAAATACAAGCCGTACACGCACACACACACACACATATACAGAGAGAGAGAAAGGAAAAATGTTTCGTGCTAATATATTAATACATTATATATTTAGGGTAACAATCAAAGAGACTTCATATGTTTAAGTAAAAAGAAAAACTAACAAGCTTTGAGTGCACGCTCTATGCGATATATTTAATGCATGATTCGTTCGCTTCAGTTACCAGTGTATAGGACCGTAAATGCATGCACACTCACATACATACACACAAGCATATAGACACACAAACACCTACACAGTCACATCCAGGCATAGAGTGGCAATTACACATACGCTATGACCCACACATACACACACAATCACGCATATACGCACACACACATATACGTATGTTTGTATATCTGTATGTCAGTCTCTCTCTCTCTCTCTCTCTCTCTCTCTGTATATATATATATATATATATATATATATATATATATATATATATATATATAACTGTCTAACTCTCTTAGTATCTATCTATTGTATGCATATACATGTCTGCATATGTTTTAGCGTGTGTCTATGTCGGAGTTAGCGAGTATGCCTGTCTGTCTGTCTGCCTGTCTGTCTGTCTGTCTGTCTGTCGGTCTGTCTGTCTGTATGTTTGTCAGTCTCTCTCTCTCTCTCTCTCACATATATATATCCGTTGACTGAACACTATTCAATTTTTTTTCTCCGTGTTTTTCTCCTTGTCTCCGTATTCTTTCTGTTGAAGAGCGTAGCTCGAAACGTCAAAGACTTTCTGTATTCCCGAGCGTCATACTAATATATACTTTTGTTATTTACACCACCTGTCCTCGTTTGTTTTTATTATTTGTATATTCTCCCATATATATATATACCACACACACATATATATATATATATATATATATATACCACACACACACACACACACACGCACACACACACACACACACACATATATATATATATATATATATATATATATATATATATGTGTGTGTGTGGTATGTTTATATAAGCTTAAATTTTATGGCGATCCTAGTGCAATGACTAAGGAAAATAGTCAAATAAAGGGGCACATAAGCCTAGTCCCACACGCATACGAACGCCTTCTTTTGTTTCTGTCGAGGGCTTACATGCCCCACTATTTGACTAGTTTCCTTAGCCATTGCACGGTGACTGCCATGATCTTGGAGCTTATATAAAAATACCATTATTATTATTTATAGGATTGTAAAATACGTCGCCGTATAAAAAAAAGAATACATTCGCACCGAAATCACACACACACACACACACACACACACACACACACACACATATGTATATATATATATATATATATATATATATATATATATGTATATATATATATATATATATATTTATATAAATAAGGATAAGATCGATATTTAAAACATTGATTTTATCAAGTGGTCAGTATGGGAATAAAAACCATCAAAGGTAACAATTATTTAAAATTATAATATAGGGTATCTAAGAGATACCGCCACGCTGAAAAATAGCAGTCAAATCTTGACTCTAAACCACAATAAATGTTCATTTATTGTGGTTTAGAGTCAAGATTTGACTGCTATTTTTCAGCGTGGCGGTATCTCTTAGATACCCTATATTATAATTTATATATATATATATATATATATATATATATATATATATATATATATATATATATATACCACGATAGTGACCATATTGTCTCATGTCGTTATACATCACTGGTCATTATGCACATCGCATTATTTCAACGTGCGAACGATCCGGCCATGCTGACTAGATGAAATAGTTAACATTCTACTTGGTCAGGGAAACCTTCCTTCCCAGTTTTACCAATTTACAACTGTGCGGTCTAGAACAACGCGAACTGAGTCTCAAGAACACAATGCCCTGCTCGATCCGGGAATTAAATCCACTACCTAGCAATCGTAAATACAACACGATCACCACTATAATAATGCTTCCTTGGCACGCCGTAAACTGTGATATTGACACAACTGAAGCTAATCAGTTGAAGTATAAATTAGATGAGAAATAGTACGCAGAGGTAGGGCGGAGCAAAATAGAGAAATGATATTATGGGGAAGTCAATTGAGGACAATTATCAACGTTATGTACATTATTTACATTATTTACATTTGACGGATATTTGACCTCATCTTGTTTGTTGTTAACACAACGTCTCGGCTGATATACCCTCCAGCCTTCATCAGCTGTCTTGGGGTTAAGAGCGCGGGCTACTAACTCCAAAATTCCGAGTTCGATTCCAGGCACCGACCTGTTTAATAATAATAATAATAATAATAATAATAATAATAATAATAATAATACACTCCTGTTCTGCCTGGCACTCACACCTTTAACAGAATTGCTAAATAGAATTGGATGCGGTTACAAATGCTATGGAAAAACAGTCAGCCACCTTCTATATATGGATGACCTAAAATTATATGCAAAAAACGACAAAGAGCTAGAAACACTACTACAGACACTACACACCTTTACCAAGGAAATAGAAATGAAATTCGGATTAGAAAAATGTGCCAAAGAAACCCTGAAAAGAGGAAAATTAGTTAAAAGTAGCAATATAACACTAGATAAAGCCAATGAAATAAGAGAACTAGACGAAAGCCAACCATATAAGTATTTAGGAGTCAATGAACTAGATAGGATACAACATACACAAATGAAAGAAAAAATAAAGAAAGAGTACTATAGACGAGTTAGATCAATACTAAAAACAGAGCTCAATGCTAAAAACAAGATAATGGGTATCAACACTTTAGCTGTCCCAGTTATAAACTACAGCTACAACATCCTTAACTGGACACTAAACGAACTATGTAAAATAGACAGGAAAACAAGGATATAGGATGCACCACCCAAAATCTGACATAGAAAGGCTATATATACAACGCACAGAAGGTGGCAGGGGTCTTATACAGCTAGAAAACTATTATAAAATAACCACCATAGGACTGCAAAAATACCTACTCCAGAAGCAAGGGAAACTAATACAAATAGCCACAAAACACGAGCAAAACAAAAAACTGTTTTCAGTATTTAAGGAAGCTGACAAATACAAACAAGAAATCAATCTACCTAACAAATACGAAGAAGAAGAAGAAGAAGAAGAAACAACAAAAGCTATAAAACAAATGAAATCCAAACTAAAACTAGAACAGCAACGGACCATGATAAAACGATGGCAAGAAAAGCCCCTACATGGTAAATACTGGGCTAAACTAAATGCGAAAGAAATACACAGAGAAAAATCCCAGCAATGGCTGAGAAGCTCAGGACTCAAAGCAGAGACTGAAGGATTTTTAATTGCTGCACAAGACCAAAGCCTCCCCACCAGAAATTACCAAAAACACATAATGAAAAGAAATATAACAAGTAACTGTAGAATATGTGGAGATCGACAAGAAACAATAAATCATATTATCTCTGGCTGCCCAGTCCTGGCTAAGAAGGAATATATTCACAGACACGACAGAGCTGGGACCTATATACACTGGAAGCTATGCCAACATTATGGAATAACAACAGAAAAAAGATGGTATAAACACACGCCAGAAAAGGTCACAGAAAACGAGAAAGCAACCATACTCTGGGATATGCCAATACACACAGATAGAGAAATTAAGGCAAATAGACCAGATATAGTTGTCAAAGATCATGAAGAAAAAAATGCTTTCTAATTGATGTATCAATACCAGCAGATGACAACGTTTCTCTAAAAGAAATGGAAAAACTTTCAAAATACAAAGACCTGGAAATAGAGATAACTCGAATGTGGAATCTAAAAACAGAAACAATGCCTATCATAGTAGGTGCCTTAGGTATAATAAAAAAATATTCAGACAAATACATAACAAAAACACCAGGACTTACAAATATATATAACATACAGAAAATTGCACTACTGGGTACTGCACACATTCTACGCAAAACACTTTCAATACAGTAAACATAAGAGCACCACAGCAAACCACAGCACATACCCAAGGCGCACAGAGCTGCACTCGGTAGTGAAGTGAAAGCACGTTATAAAAATAAAACTACTGAATAATAATAATAATAACATCGAAAAGTACTTTAGGAATGAGAACCCAGGTTCGAAATTACCCCAAGACACCTGCTGAAGGCTGGAGGGTATATCAGCCGAAACGTTGTGTGAACAACAAAAATATGGTGACAAACGTCCGTCAAATGTAAATAATGTAAGCAATGTACATAATTCCTCATCTCTTAAATATAGAACAAATTGATCAACATTTGGGGCATGGTGCAAGGGGCACAGCGCGCATACAACATGTATGCCGACAGGACGAGCTATGTGAGCGTAGGAATTTGCAGCTGAATGCCAGCCAGTTCTGCTGGGAAGACACTATTTTAGTAGTGGTAGAATACGTGTCTTTAAGACCGAACTTTGGTGTGAGTTGGTAAGCAAATGGACAGCAATTAGTCAAACGTTTTTATTGAATGTGATCGATAATGTCTCTGTGATTATTAGCACCAGCTTCCAGTATGTTTTTGCTCTCATCCACATCAAGGCTCTGTAATGTCTTTTGTATTCAGAAAGGTAGTGTCGAGTTATCTGTGGTCCCTGAGAATGTCAAATAGTATGATAGAGTATTTGCTAAGTTAAAACTGTGAAATCACTTGGACTGCGTTTTCGCAATTGTAGCAAAAATTATGCTTTTCTATGACCCCTTTGAAAAGATATTTTTGTGGTCTCTATTCGTGGATTCTGTGCATGTTTGGGTTGGACGCAGCAGGTTGTTGTTGGCACTCCGTCGCTTACGAGGTCGAGGGTTCCAGTTGATCCGATCAACGGAACAGCCTGCTCGTGAAATTAACGTGCAAGTGGCTGAGCACTCCACAGACAGTCTACCCTTAACGTAGTTCTCGGGGATATTCAACTTGACACAGTATGGCAAGGCTGACCCTTTGAATTACAGGCACAACAAAAACAGGCAGCAAGAGTGAGAGAAAGTTGTGGTGAAATAGTAGAGCAGGGTTCGCCACCATCCCCTGACGGAGCCTCCTGGTGCTTTAGGTGTTTTCGCTCAATAAACACTCACAACGCCCGGTATGGGAATCGAAACCGCGATCCTATGACCACGAGTCCGCTGCCCTAACCACTGGGCCATTGCGCCTCCACGCAGCAGGTTAAGCAGTCGTGAATCATTGAATGAGCTGAATAGTATTGCGAGTCCTAGTAGGCTGAGCAATGGCGTTCGATATTTATTATGTCTTTAAAGATGTAAAGTCTATTTTATTTACAAATTGCTTAATTCTAAAACACAAACATCGCATGCATCCACAACAGGCAGGATTTGAAAGAAACTACAACATATTTATACAAAATCAAAAAGAATTTGCGAAGCGATTAAATACATTCCAATCACAGCTGGTCTTTTGTTGTCCCTATAATAAATGTTAAACTTCACGCGCTTCCTGTGTCATTATCATCACTGAATTCACTTCAATCACATATTGGAAAATTTTCGCAATGGCGCAAAGTTAATTTTGTAATATCACAATCAGGATAATTTATTATATTTGGTGTAGATTTGTATTTAAATAAGATATAAGAGAACAATACTGTTGAAAAAAACTAATTGAGTACCAGATTAAGTGTTTGCTGTAATTAGTTTACGCTAAATGGCCAAACCTCATCGGAGTTATCTTTGACATTTATAACTCCATCGTCGATATATCATGAACCATGCATCTATTAGACTAACTGCTTTGTGACGCAATTCACTTCACATCTCTACTAAAATTCTGTGGTCATTGGCCAATATCAAACGTCTTATTAACAGTAGTATTAAAGCGGTGAGCTAGAGGAATATTTATTAAACCGGTCAAAATGCTTAGCGGCGTTTCGTCCGCCTTTACGGCTGTGTTCAAATTTCGCCCGAGGTCGACTTATCCTTGCATATTTTCGAGGTCAATTAAATAAGTAGCAGTTGAGCTTTGCCGTCGATGTATTTGACCAACTTACGCCCCGTAATTGCTGGCTTTTTAACAAAATTTGAAATCATTAAACAGATTATTATTATAGGATATAAATGCAGTGGACTGGTAGAATAGTTGGAGAGTCGGAAAATAATGCTTTGTATTACTTTTTCCGGATGTCGGCGTTCTGAGACAAAATCACACCGAAGTCTACTTTGTATTCGTCCTTCCCCGATTAGTGAGATAGCGTACCATTTACGCAATGGGATTGTTGCTTCCGACTTACTATCCTTAATAAATGCTGGTTCTCTTGATTTATCAGAAACAATTAAACGAAGGTGCAGGGTCCCAGTTACATGGTAAGTATGCTTACGATCAATCCTAATAATATTTCATACCAAATAAACAATGACGTATCGTATATACAATCGAATTTGCCACTAGAAATTCCAGCCAAATCTCACTCAAATTACAGTGTATCGACTTTTAATGGGAAGGACACACTGGATAATATAGACATGGAATTATGCAAAATATAGAAAAAAGGATGGTAATTTCTTCAACGAGAAATTCAACTGATTTCTAATCATTGTTTGAATGAGCAAATAGATCATTATATTGTAGCGGTGATGATATCGAACAAAAATGACAAAGATTAGTAACAATGCTTCATAGATATCTAAAACTATAAGTAAATGCTTCAAAGTTTCACATTACTCGCTTGCATATTTTGGGTAGCTTGTTTATACAAACAAGTTAGATATACTGACAAATTAGCGCATGTACACACATACACAAATATTCACACATGTAAATGTATGTATGACTTTGAGAATAATTTCCTAAGGGTACGATAATGGTTGATTGAGATCTTCATTATTAACATATTGTCATATTCTTATATTAGTCCTTCATTTTTACGTAGAAATTTTAGCGTTCCTAAATTCATCTTATCCTTTCCGTGTGATGGAAAAAAGAAACACTAAAAGATTCTGTTTTAGCGCGCTTTGCACTTATCACACAATTGCTGATGATTTTTGCTTCTTTTCACAATATAAAATTATAAAAGATTATTCAGCTGTTAACTTCTGTGTTTCACTGGTTAATTTCGAAAATGTTTTATCTGTTCGCTTATTTTACGCCTAGCAAAACCTACATAACTACTTTCGCTCATATTCTGTAGTATTCTGTGTAGAAATTTAATATTGTCAAAAATTGCTTTTAATGCGATTGTTGTAGCGTGAATATGATTTAGTATCGTTGCGAACAACCCTTTTTTTCTTTAAATGTACGTTGACGCGTGTGATGAACATCTTATTTTTATAGCTTAAGTAGCAATTTCGTTCATGAAGTTTATAACTCTCATGGTCGTATTACCATGTATGTATTACATCGGAAGTTTTAATGTGCATCATGCAGCGTGTTGGTTGTTACTTTCTCTTATAAGTATTTCTAATTTTTAATGACTTTTAAAATATTCTAACAGTAAGGCGGTGATCAGTCATATTGTTACTATGCCGGAAAAAAGTGATTACGGGCATTTCTTCAAATTTCACGTTTACAGTTCAGTTGTTGCCAAATGCCGACTTTGCCCTTTTTCCTTTGATGATCGACAAAATAAATACCAGTTTTATACTGGTTTCGATGTAAACGACTTATCCTCTTCCCCATACTTATTGGCTTTGTGCCAAATTTTGAAGCCAATATAATCTAACAATGAGATTCTTGTTAGGTGTAATAATATTTTCATTATTTTTAAAGATGTATAATTATGTAAATCAAACCCGTTTGTTTCGGCTTTGTAGTATGCGATATGGGATGCATATGCATTTTTATCAGGCATGAACCTTTTAAGCAGTATTCCTGGATTTCCTTTTGTATTGCTCTACATCGCGGTTTATTGCTCTACTGAGATACATTTTGTTATCTCAGTAATATTAAGTTAGCTGATTACTTCATGTCGATTCGCTACGTCACCCCGTTGCGAGTTCACAAATCAAAAGGTACGGATATGATTATGATGTCACAGGAAGGAATCACAAGACGATTCCTTCACACTAATCCAAGCGGCGGGAGATCTAAGCGTAGACGAAGGTCGAGGTGGTTGGATAATATGCGACTGTTGGGAACCCATCCGGAAACTGTAATGACGAATTTCCCATAGCAACCAATGAAACAGTACTTGAAGATCCTACTCTGACGATCCTACCAGGAATAGTGTTTGGACAAAATTAAAAAAAAAGAATGATGATTCTTTAATTTTGATGATTAAATTGCTTTTCACCGTAGCGAGGCACTAAGGTTCATCATCATTAATCATGATCATGATCATGATGATGATGATGATCATCATTATTATTATTATTATTATTTATTATTATTAAGGTCACTGCCTGAAACCGATCTCGGAATCTTGGGGTTAGCCCGTGCACTTAACTACTACACCATATGCCCGTGGACTAACGTTTCGGTTGATATCCCCTGCGGCCTTCATCGGGTGTCCTGGGGGAATTTCGAACCTGGGTTCTCATTCTTAAGGTATTTTCCGTTGTTGTTGTTATTATTATTATTATTATTATTGTTATTGTTGTTGTTATTATTATTATTGAACGAATCGAACTCGGGTATCTTGGGTTTAGTAGCCCGCGCTCTTGACCACTACACCATATTTACAAGTTTCATGGAAGAGTTATAACATTGATTTTATACACACGTATAAACAGCAATAATATTCATAAATCAACAGCTACATCAGTGTAATTAGTGAGCTTCTAAAATGGATTCTGCATAATATTATATTTATTTGGCATTGTTTTGTTGATAATTAATATAATTTTTGTCGTAAAAAATATCAAGCTGTTATTTACTATAGTCATTAATATATAGTCGTCTGTACGTTTGACAACGTTACTCAATATTTTCAAATTGCATCTTTCATTAGACAGATTTAGATTCATATGACTATTACAAAGGAAGAACATTTCTATAGATTGTGGAGCTAGAAGAGCTTTCGTTTTCGTCGAGTAGCTTGCGAATAATATACCACAATTGTAACATTTAGCATCAAAATTCATATATTATTATTATTATTATTATTATTATTATTGTTCAGTAGTTTTATTTTTATAACGTGCTTTCACTTCACTACCGAGCGCAGCTCTGTGCGCCTTGGGTATGTGCTGTGCTTTGCTGTGGTGCTCTTATGGTTACTATATTGAAAGTGTTTTGCGTAGAATTATTATTATTATTATTATTATTATTATTATTATTATTATTATTATTATTATTATTATTATTATTATTATTATTATTATTATTATCATCATCATCATCATCATTATTATTATTATTATTATTATTATTATTATTATTATTATTATTATTATTATTATTATTATTATTATTATTACCTTCTACATTGAGTTTTGTCTCCATTTATTGCCGAGTGTCATCCCGACACCAAGTCCCAAAATTTCATTGTATACATTCGTAGGTGGAAGCGCATGGCCTAATGGTTAAGGTGTCAGCATCCTGATCGTAAGATTGCGGTTTCGATTCCTGGACCGGGCGACGCGTTGTGTTCTTGAGCAAGACACTTCATTTCACGTTGCTCCAGTCCAGTCAGTTGCCAAAAATGAGTAACGCTGCGATAGACTGGCGTCCCGTCCAGCTGGGGAACACATGCGCCATTGAAACCAGACACCGGGCCCATGAGCCTGGCTAGTTTTTAAAAGGACGCATTTATTATTTTATTATACATTCGTAGACTATTAAAATAAAGACGTCAATATTAATATCATTTTGTAATTGTTCTATATTCTGTAGATTGAGGCAAATTTCTGCTGCATCACCTGCTACACCTCCATGTTGCTGGGGTGTGTGCAGTATTGTGTGTTCTTTTCTGCTGTTAGAAGTGTCCAAATTATACTCGGTACTGTATATTATTAGCATTATTTTCCATTGTGGTGTTGTACTATCTTTTGCTCTGTTACTGCTTGTACTGCGTGTTAAGTGTTTAATGCTTTGCCTTTTAGCTTGCTGGTGGTAATTCATTTCACTGAGTAAATGCTGTATAGAGTGTCACTTGTATCTGTAGGTTGTTTTGTTTAGGTTGTATCATTAAATTGATAGTGTCTTGCGTAGGATGTATTTTTTGGACAGTGTGGAGTGTTGTGGATCTAGGTATTGCTTCTACATTTTTGTTCATATGATTGTTTATCATGACCAATGCTACACTATTCTTCTTCTTCTTCTTCTTCTTCTTCTTCTTCTTCTTCTTCTTCTTCTTCTTCTTCTTCTTCTTCTTCTTCTTCTTCTTCTTCTTATTATTATTATTATTATTATTATTATTATTATTATTATTATTATTATTATCATCATTATTATTATTATTTCTCTTAAACAGCCATTTTGCTTCCGAGAGATTCCTGCGCACAGCAGAGCGCAGCTGTGTGTCTTGAAACGTGCAACGTTGTTTTCCGTATTTTATTGTAACTTGATATTTATTCTATTCTATTCAACGTGTATATTATCATGTTTTAATCTATTAAAATTGCACTGCCTTGTATGATATAGTAGTTATGGTAGTAGAAGTATTAATAGTAGTTGTAGTAGTAGTAGAAGAGGTGGTGGTGGCGATATATTTTGCATGTTACATGTATAAATGCAACCTGTGAATTTGGTCATGCATTTCGCAATGTCTGTTTTGATCATCTTCGTTGTTTCTATATTTTATAGATATTACTTCTGTTTTCAATCTGTTCTTACATTCAGATGAAATCTAATACCTGATCATATATTTGGATAATTTCTCCATTTCTATTGCTGCTTCATTGCAGCAATAGAAATGCCTTGATCATGAGGTTCATACTATCACATCAGTTTTCGTCAAAAATATTAGGTTGCTTCATTTTGAGCTGTTTTCCCTGCCGAATGGCATATACGAGACTTTGCCCACTCTCCGATTACCTGTTAAGCTTTCCATTGTCAATATTTCATGACTGCATTATTAATTAGCATAATTTATTGCATTCAACGCTTGTGTGCACTCTCTCATTTCAAGAACTCTTGGACATCTTTAACTAAATTGTTTGCAGTACGTTCCTGGCATGTAAATATTCGGCCATTATATTATACCTTCTCTATCAGTAAATTCTGGATGATAACTTTAATTGTGTGTGGTAAGTTTAAGACGTGATATCCTCAGTAGTTGCTGTGATTTCAGTTTTATATTTTACGTCCTATATATATATATATATATATATATAGCTGAGTTTGTGAGTGTGTGTGTATATGTATCCAATTCATACATTTACACAATTTCAAATTTCTTGAATGAAACAATCGGAATTAATATTCTAAATACCATAACCTAGGTAACTGCGTCATTTTTTCCGTCAAAATCAATCACAGTTACCAATAAAATCCATTAAACTGCGCAAAATAACATTTCCCCCCTCTAATAAAACGTAAATTTCGTCTTTCTACGACCTTTACAAATCCTTTCCACTCCTACTTTCTCTTATGAACGTTTACGAACGATAACTCCTACTTTCTCTTAGGCATACAAAGTCATAGTTACGCTGTATATAAACAAACAAGTTTGTTTTTCGAAGCGCTGAAATGTATGGTAGTACAAGTAGAAAGATAGATTTTATTCAACGCATAGATACTGAACAGTATACATATAAGGGATAAAATCCTTTTTTTTCTTTTTAAAAGCATCTATTACACTATTTTCCTTTTGTTTCTTTATTCCCGTAAGGCGTCTCAGAACATTCACGCTTTAGTTTGACCGACAGGACAACACATTGCAAAATCACTGAACTTCATTACAAATGTGGGTAATTTTTCAGATTAACATCCGCACGATTTTCATTAGGGTGTTAGGGTTAGGGTTTTAGGGTTACGGTTAGGGGGGTAGTCTTCAAGTTTAGGGATAAAAAAAGTAAATAAAAATAAATCACACACGTGATTTGATTGAAGTTAGCTGAGAGATTGAAGTTAGCTGAGAGACCGGAATATTTTTATTTACTTTTTTTACCTCCCTAAACTTGAAGATTACCTTATTTTGATCTTATCTACATGAATTTCTATGGCGGAATTCAACCCCAAAAGAAAAAAAAACATTCGCTAATTTTTTGGCTGCCATTTCTGACGTTTATAATGTTGAGTAGGTTAATTTCTAGAACTGCATGCTGACCCTTGAATAAATATCTAATATCTGTTGAATGTCATTATCATTTCCATCGATAAAGTTCTCTCCTTTGTCGCATGCTGTTTTAGAAAAAAAAACCTGTGTGTAAAAAGCAAAAACAAAAACACGTGTGTGATTTATTTATAAACAGCTAAAAGAAAACACATTTCAGAGTAGTACGGACAATAATGGTAAGTCGTTCAGTTATTTCCCTTGAATATTTTTTGTTTTCTTTTTTTAACTCCCTAAACTTGAAGATTACCGGGTTATGGTTAGTGTTACGGTTACAGTTTTAGGGTCAGGGTTAGGGTTTTAGGGTTAGGGTTTTAGGGTTAGGGTTAAGTAATCGTGCGGATTTTAATCCGCAAAATTACCGAAATGTGAAAACTACCGACCCTGCCAACTATTATAACTTTTGTTGTTCTGTTTAATATATACATAGATTATGCCTCCAAAGAAGAGAGCTTGCTGGGGAAAGAAAGCAACCGGTTTAAAAGACAGCAACAGACTGCAGCAATTCACCACATTCCAGAAGCTACTTTGAACATAATGCAAAATGGTGCATCAACATCTTCTGCCCAATCTGTTAGAATTCTGGCAAAAATGTGTAGCAACAGATCGCCAGCAATTGCTTCATCAGAAATTGCCGTCCTAGTTCCTGCGAAAAGGGATTACCCTGCTATGTATAATCAGGGCAGTGCAAAAAGTTGTTTTGCACATATCATTTGTATAGCCAATTAGACGGATGACATTTACGTACGATTTACGCAAAACATCCTTTAAACATGCCCTTTTCATTTCATCGTCTTTTGAATTACGGACATATTTACATCATAAGGGTTTTTTCGTTGTAAGTCTTTCTTTTTTAGTTGATTTTCACCTAGCAAGACTTATCGTAGATGGCGTAATAAGTCACACCCGGACAACAGCGGGTTTTACTGCTAGTACACACACACACACACATATATATATATATATATATATATATATATATATAAAGATTTATATTTTACGTCCTTATATATATATATATATATATATATATATATATATATATATATATATATATATATATATATATATATATATATATATATATATATAAGGATTTACTTTTCGTAATGAGATAAAAAAAACATTTATAAATAGAAGGTCTTACAGCTGTTTCCAAGGTATTTTAACTTGTGAGGAAAATCCAATTGTCTTTAACTAAATTAACTATTGCTTAACCATCCACTCACACCGTCTCCGATGAAGGGATATAACAAATATCCTGAAAACAGATGTGAGACGAATTTATAAATGTTCTATATCATACACAGCCTTGTTTTTTTTTTATCTCATTATACGAAAAGTAAATCCATATATTTATTCGCTGATATATCACCTACGATGGACCCCTTATTCGCATAATCACCGAACCTGGAGCTTAACTGTGGTCTATCCATAGCACATACTTAGCATCACCTGAAACCTCTGGGTCTAAGTGACACCACTATCATAACCTATATATATATATATAACATTAATATATGATATGCATAACGGTGTCTTTAGTATCATGATTATGTATTCGTTTAAATGGATTTTGGAACGTTTGGTGATAATATTAAGAAGGCATGCATCTATGAAATTAAATAAATTTGTTTGTAAATATTTAGAATATTAGTGAAAAACCTGCTGAAGAATTGCGCCTTTCTGCTCCTCGATTAATTTCATGTAGAGAAGCGAACATTATTGGATGGAGCAAAATATTTTCAA
>NC_142933.1:101130127-101132627 GCF_046866305.1 Octopus bimaculoides
TCGTAGCATTTGTAGCTTGTCATTAACCATGAGCTAAGCTCTCTCTTTGTCTTCATATTTTGATTATACACTTATATATATGCATATGCATAACAGTGTATATTCATTTGTTGAACATATTCCCATTGCTGTGGCGTTATATTTTGAATTATGTTCGTTTAATTCAAAGCAAGTATATACCGCTCTCTTTCCATTTATCTATGTTTGTAGATATAATTTTACATATTGCTATGTTTAGAATTATCATAACTACAAATTTAATATCAAGATAAAACCTCACTTGCATTATGTTTGACGGTAGCGTTTCGCAATTAATCTAAAGCTTTTAAAATATGAATTTTCCGATAGAGCAGCTGTGGCTTGCTTCGATATATATATATATATATATATATATATATATATATATATATATATATATATATATATATATATATATATATATATATATATATATATATATATATTTATATATATATATATATGTACGTATATACATACATACATACCTATATACATGCATACATATATATATATACATATTATATACAGACATACCTATGCACATGTGTGAATAATTGCGTCAATGTCTATTTATATATATGCAATATCTATAAAAATAGCAAGCATGCTTGTTAATATTTTCCCGAATGTGAGTAAAGATTCCTATCTCTTGATAAAAAGAGTGAAATTAACCGCAACCCAACAACTATTCCCAAGCATATCATTTAGCCATTTCGTCCATTTCATCAGTTCCCATTCATTCCTATCAGAGTCCATAAATACGAAATATCGGTCACATACCAAAAAACCAGAATAAGCTCAGAACCTAATCTTGATATTAAAAGAGTCAAAAGCTGGCAAATATTATTGGCAATCATCATCACCATGTGTGAGATTGAAGGTGGATACTCATTAGAATTGAAATTGAATACAATATATTGTGGGACTTTAACATTCAGACTCAGAGAGTAATAAAGCAAGAAGGCCCGATTTGTTAGTAGTAGATAAAAAAAATAGCCGAGATAGACTATAAAAAACGCGGTTGATAGTCTACCACATAACTGGATTAAGAAATGTCTGGAAATATATAAAATAGCGCCTACTCTGCGAAACAGTTTGTCTCTATGAGATCAAGGAGAACCACACTGACTTTGAACTTTGACAATGAATCTGTAAGAATTTCCTGTGGCATTTTCCAAGGCTACTCTCTATCACCACTCCTCTTATGTCTCGTGTTAATACCCCTCACGAAATTGCTCAATGATGTACAATATGGGTATAAAATGTTTGATGAAAATATAAATCAAGTAAAAGTACTTGGATGATTTAAAGCTCTTTGTAAAAACTGACCAATCATTACAGGGCGTACTAGCAATTGTAAAAAAAATTCAGTGAGGACGTCAGGTTACTATCTGGCTGCTATAAAGGTGCAAAAGCTACCTTTATCAAAGGAAAAATGATAGAAACATCCAACGTTAAGCTTGACCAACAGAATGTCAGAAAGGTGTTAGAACCAGCGGAAAGCTACACATAGCTAGGGGTATTTGAAGGTGATGTAATCAAACATTCAATGATGAAGGAACGGATCAGAAGAGAATGTTACCGCAGGGTAAGAGCAATACCCAAAAACAAAGCTGAATGCAAGAAACAGGATAGAAGCGATCAATACTTTAGCCGTGACTTACTGTTTCCATGTCATTAACTGGTCAATTACTGGAATATGTAATTTTGACAGAAAAATACGACAATCGTTGACGGTGTATAGAATGGACCACCCTAAGGCATATATAAAACGATTCTACTGGCCAAGTAAAGAGGGTGGCTGTGGACCTTTACAATTGGAATTAAAATGAATTTTGCCACAGTTGGCCTAAACACCTATCTGAAAAACTCTGATGAATGGATGTTAGAACTTGTCTTAAAGCACGAAAATAAGAAAATATTATGCTCAGCAACAATAGAGGCAAGGAAGTATCTATGGGAATTCCAAATACAACAATTCCCAGAATTAGACGTGCTGGATACAAGCACAGAAAAAGCTAAGCGTATGAAAACCCGTGCTAAAACTGCTGCCTTAGATATTCTTACTAACAAATGGGAAGAAAAACCGCTCGATAGCAAATACTGAAAGAGAGCTAGTAGTGCCAATGTTGACAAAGCCCTTACCCATGAATGGCTATTGTTTTCTGGCTTAAAATCAGGAACAGAAGATTTTATCATAGCAGCCCAAGATCAACGCCTACCTACAAGGAGCTACCAGGCCAAGATATTAAACAAAGACAGTAGCCCAAGATGTCGTGTATGTAAACATCAAAATGAAACCATTGGTCATGTTAACTCCATGTACAGTATTCATGTACACAAGACAAATATTAAAGGGAATAACGAGTCACCTCCAAATGTTCCTCTCTTGATATCAAGTTCTCATAAGACTGCGTCACCTGAGTAGAGATCTACTTTCCATTTCTTCGTACTAAAGCAAAATAATTCTCTTATGTTG
>NC_142933.1:101137627-101152627 GCF_046866305.1 Octopus bimaculoides
TAGAAATGGCTTTTCTGATAATTTTTCCGATTTATTAATTAGATTTTTATATGTTCCATAAAAAAAGGTGTAAACGTAACTGTAGAACAAACAAAAAAAAAATACTAATCAAAAACCCGCCGAGATGATTAAGAAAAGCGAGGGAAAAGGAATACCCCATAACGGAAAGAAATCTAAGTTTGTTAATGCTGTCACAATAATTCAATATATTTAAATATATTTAAACACACGGTGACAAACATTCAAATGTACGTGTTTGACTAGACTCTCGCATTGAAATATTCTTACTATTTTGTTGTTGTTATTATTATTATTGTTGCTGCTGCTGTTGTTGTTGTTGTTGTTGTACTTCTTCTTCTTCTTCTTCTTCTTCTCCTTCTTCTTCTTCTTCTTCTTCTTCTTCTTCTTCTTCTTCTTCTTCTTCTTCTTCTTCTTCTCCTTCTTCTTCTACTTCTTCTTCTACTTCTTCTCCCTCTTCTACTTCTTCGTCTACTTCTACTTCTTCTACTCCTCCTCCTCCTCCTCCTCCTCCTCCTCCTCCTCCTTCTTCTTCTTCTTCTTCTTCTTCTTCTTCTTCTTCTTCTTCTCATTTTCCTACTTCTCTTTCTTCCTTATCTTTTTGTTATATCAGAATGGTCGTCATATATCGAATGAATGTTAGCCGTTCTCGTTTAGTCTTTTGCAACGGCCCTATGAAAAAACTTACATAAACCTTCTTGTCAAATATAGTCCTTTTTTTTATCTTATATCTCTCTGTTTCTTCATTCACTAGCTTTTCACTTCTTGATGATTTCCCAACACTTTATAACAAAGTGGCATGAGAACATGAAAGCAACCAAGTTAGATCATGCAGCGGATACCTTTTTCGGATACATTATTTTTAGTGGGATGTTTTTGAGATTTCAGTCCATTTTTAATATCCCAAAGGAGCAGGGAAACTAATAAGAATACTTCTCAAAATATCCAAATATGTGGGGAAAATTCCTAGCAAAATTAACCATCGATCCATTCATTCTCTAGCATCTATATTTATTGTTTATTTAAAATTAATTCTCTTTCTTTTTACTAGGTTATTTTCCATTATATAAGGAACTTTCCTATAGTGTTTATTTTGATTTTCCATTCTCTCGTAGCCATTGTATATTATGTTTTATGTCTTACAAGCACCATGCATCGCAGGAACTGCAAAATGATTGATTGACATGCATGTTTACGTGAAAATATTATTGCGGAATATGCATTGAATAAAGAAAGGCATTCAATATCCTGCGGTCACGAAACCATCTGAGCAATACATATTGTGTGAATGACAATTGCTTCAAAAGGGATTATATTCAACCGTATTTTTTTCTTGTATTTATTACGTTGATTTCTTAAGGCTGGCACTAAAATATTAAGGTATTAGCAGGATCCTTTGTGCAGCAGTGTTTCACAAGAGCAGTAATGATTTTGTAGAATAAAGGGTTCTGACGTATCATACATTCTGTGAAGCAGGCGTTTAATTTGCCTCTCATTAAAATGCTTCTTTATTGCATTAATTAGATGTCCACATTTATAAGACCTAAGCGCTCACTTATTCATCACACACACTCACACACACACACACACACACATATATATAAATATATTCATACATACATACACACACACACACACACACACACACATATATATATATATATATGCATATATGTATATACACATATATATGCATATATATATATGTATATATATATATATATATATATATATATATATATATATACATAAGTATATATATATACATACATATATATACATATATATATATATATATATATATATATATATATATATTTATTTATTTATTTATTTATTTATGTGTTTTAGCCAAGTGGCTGCGGTCATGCTGGTGCACCACCGTGATTTTCACGTTCCTTGCATGGCTCTTCTCCCCCACCTGACATGGTCCAATCAAGAGTTTTGATGGCACATCTGGTGTATAAGAGAATTTGACACAGCTGCCCTAAGCTGCGTCTCATTACGAGCCATTGGTTCGTCTAGTATCGTGGAGAGGAAAGCGTCAAGTTTTGTCTTGAAGACCTCCGCATCCATGTCTTGCATGTCTCTCAAATGTTTTGGCAGGGCATTGAAGAGCTGAGGTCCTCTGAAACCGAGGCTGCTGCAGTATCTCGTTCTTATGTGAGATGCAGTGGACGGTACCTTTGGCACCATGCAGTGGCGACCCGTGCGGGCATTCCTGTAGTACTTGATACCAAAGTTTGGCACCAGCCCTTCCAGTATTTTCCATATGTATATTATTACATATCTCTCCCGCCTGCGCTCCAGGGAGTAGAGACCTAGTGCCTTCAGTCGCTCCCTGTAGTTCATCTGTTGGACTGTGGCGATCTTTTTTGTATAGTGCCGCTGAATTGCCTCGAGTTCTGCTGTCCGCTTAACACTGTGTGGTGACCACAACTGAGAGCAATAGTCTAGGCGGCTCAGAACAAATGTCTTCCATAGAATCAACATGACTTTTTGATCCCTTGTACGGAAAGTCCTCAGTATCCACCCCGCCAGTTGTCTGCACCTTGCTGTCAACTTGATAATGTGCATGTGAAATGATGCATCACTACACATGTTGATGCCCAGATCTCTAACTGTTTGTTGTTCTGGGATTGCAGTACCTCCAGGCCCTGTGTATGCCAGTTGGGAGGTGCTTGTGGTCTTGTAGCGCAGTACTTGAAATTTTTTTGCATTGAACTGCATATTATTTTGCTCTGCCCACTCATATATTGCATTTAGGTCATTCTGCAGGCTTACAATATCATCAGGATTCTTTATTGCCTGAGATATCTTTGTGTCATCAGCATAGCTAGTGACAGTGGCTCTCCGCGTGACCGTGGGCATGTCCAGAAGGGCCACTATGAACAGTAGTGGCCCCAGAACAGTTCCCTGTGGAACACCGCTCAATATTTCTGTTTCCCTAGATAGTTCTCCATTGGCTGCAACTGTCTGACTTCTACCATTCAGGAAGTCATGCAGCCACTCTCCTAATTTACCAGCTATGCCAAGGTTTCGCAGCTTGTGACATATCAAGCCATGATCAACTTTGTCAAACGCTTTTGCAAAGTCGAGATATATCACATATATACATACATATATATATACATATATATATATATATATACATATATATATATATATATATATATATACATATATATATAGACATATATATAGACATACATATATATGCATATATATATATATATATATATATATATATATATATATATATATATATATATATATGTACATATATATATATATATATATATATATATATATATATATATATATATATATATATATATATATATATATATATATATGTATATATATATATATATATATATATATATATATATATATATATATATATATATATATATATATATATATATATATATATATATATATATATATATATATATATATATACATACACATATATATGTGACGACGTGCTTTTGCACACTTTCCTTCGACGATTCCTCTTACAATGCATTGTTCATCTGGAGATGAGAACTTAGTCTAAATTGATGAAATGAAAACATTACAAGAGAATATTTTCCCTTTATGCCTGTATTGTGTGCATTGCCTAATATTATTGTTGTTGATTAACTTCGGTATACTCCGAAAGTAATCCTATATACATGTGCGTTGCTATTTCAAGCGTAGTGCATTTACAGTCGTAAGAAGAAAGGCTTCATAATTGTGTTGTTCATAGGATATCTCACGATAAACTGTACAGTATAGTGAGGGAAAATATATTTTGCGTTGGATGTTACAGTATTTTCCCCATCTTCGTTGTTACTTTATTTTTTTACATCCCCTCTGTATCAAATACTGTACCTAACAATACACTGTATGAGGCACCCAGAGGACTAGGCGCTGAGTTCCACATCCATGCCATATATTATCTATTATATTTTACACAATGGTGAAACGATCAATAATGTGGATACAAAAGTAGGTTTGTCATCTGGATACAGAATAATAGTGAGCTAACTGTGCAACTGTTTCCATAGTTTTACAGAAGAATCTAACATATTTTATCATTGCTTTAAGTAACTAGAAAAGCATTTCCCTTTATCACGGTATCAGCACTCATTTTTGAAAACAGCCATTGGAGACATTTGGAAAAATGAAAAAAAGAAATGCAAATTGCTTAATGTAGAACGATGTCTGGAGATTGTGGAAGATTTTAGATAATTCTTAAATAAATTTGTAAAGAATGTATTTTCTTTTAATCATTCTGATCGTAATTCTAATTCCGAAGAAATGCAAGAAAAAAAAAACTGAAGAAGCATTTTATTTTTCTTGCGATATATTTCAATTCATTATAATTTGAGACGGTCACTATCAACCTGATAAGGCACATTTAAGGAAAGAGACTTCCAGCAACTGTGAATATGAAAGTGTATATGCCGTGTTTCGTATGTCTGAGTGTATGTAATTAATTTCTACGTATTTGTGTATATGAAAATATGCTTACAATTATTTAATGTTTGTACACACGCACACACACACACACACACACACACACCCACACACACACACACATACACACACACACTCACACACACACTCACATACACACACACACATACACACATACACACGCACACACTCACACACGCACTCACATACACACACACACACACACACACACACATAAACAATATTTATTCTTTGTGCATGTTGTATGCATTTATGTATGCTGGTTAGTATTTATGTTAATATGTATGGCCTATTTATGTATACGAAAGTGTTGAATTTTTCTTTAGCAACCAAATAGAGTCGTTCGAAATGTGTTAGAAAACATTACTGCAAATGTAACTGATGCTATGTGGCGAAGATGAGTTTGCATCCTTTAGAGTATACAAACTTGTTCAATGTCTAATTCTACTATGGAATGTGGTATGCAGGAACTATTAGGTTGTCAAGAAAGTTTTTGCAGAATTTTTAATTCTGGTTTTAATTGATGTATTTTTAAATTACTTTTTTTCGTTAAATTACTTTGAATTTATATATCATTTTAAATCCCGTTTTTCGATCTATCTAATAGTGTTACTCTTTGTCTTTTTGAATGATTAGGTCAATTTTTTCTGGAACATTGAATACAATATGGACAAAAAACAAGTTCGCACAATTTTCTTTTTCCAGTTCAAGTTAGGCCAAAACGCTGCTGAAACAGCTCGCGATATCAACGATACATTTGGCCCAGAAACCACTAATGAACATACATCACAATGGTGGTTCAAGAAATGTTGTAGTGGTGGCGAGAGTCTTGAAGATGATAAGCGTAGTGCTCGGCCATCGGATGTTGACAACGCTCAATCCATGCACAACTGTTCGAGAGCTTGCTTCTGAATTAGACGTAACGTATACGACAATTTCAAACCACTTGAAAGAGATTGGAAAATCAAAACTACTTGAGAAATGCGTGCTGCACGAACTGAAAAAAAAAAGAAAAAAAAAAGGAAAACCGTTTTGAAATGTCTTCCCTTCTGTTACGCAACAAAAACGACCCGTTTCTTGACCGGGTTGTGAATTGTGATGGAATTAGATTCTTAACGACAACTAGCGATGCTCACGCTCAGCTCTGTGGATGGACGCCGATGAAGCTCCACGGCACTTCTCCGAAGCCAAAGTTGCACCAAAAGACGGTCATGGTGACTGTTTGGTGGTCTGCGGCCGGTCTCATCCATCACGGATTTTTGGATCCAGACGAAGCCATTACGGTGGAGAAGTACTGTCAGCATATGGATGAAATGCATAAGAAACTCCGACAACAGCCAGCATTGGTAAATAAAAACGGACCAATTCTGCTCCACGACAACGCTCCGCCGCACGTCGCACAACTGGCCCTGCAGGATTTGAACGAATTGCGGTACGAAACTCTGCCTCATCCACCATACACACCAGACCTCTCGCCTACCACTCTTTCAAGCATCTCGACAACCTCCTGCGTGAAGAATACTTAAAAAACCAAGACGATGCCAAACATTCCTGCAACGACTTCATCGTCACCAAAACGTAGGATTTTTACGCTACTGGCATAAATAAACTTGTTTCGCGTTGGCAAAAGTGTATTGATTCTGATGGTGTTTATTTAGATTAATACAGTTTTGTTTGAGCTCTGATATGTGCATCTGAATTTAAAGTTTAAAAACCACAAGGACTTTCTTGATAGCCTAATATTATCAAAGATAAACAGAAAAGAATGAATTCAGTAGTATAATAGAAAAGTCCTAATCTTTTGCACTAGTATACATCAAATTCCACTTCAATCATAAATTTGTTGGTGAAATTCACTTCCCCAGAATAGACAATCTCTACAAGCAGTTAAAAGTATCGTTAGCATAAACATTTTAGCCGCAGGAAAATTCGTTGTAAGAAATTTCATGTTAAATTACCTCTTCACGTTCATTTTAATGTTTTTGCTCAATAAAGACGTGCCTATTTAATGCTTTTATCATGCTTTTTCCATTTTAAAGAAAATTAATAATGCTGGTATAATACGCATTATCATTTTCCGTACGGTGCATTTGTTTTACGGAGAATTTTCATAAATGGCGAAATTTGTTACGACAAGTTTTCCGGTCACAATGGCTGTCAATTTATTTCGGGCTTTATCCTCCAATTTTGGAGTATAAATATTTATCCATGAGAAATGTCGTCTCCTTTGTGTAAAACATTGTCCCGTAATATCTGTACACTTATTTAAGCGTGCTAGTGTTATCTCCGCAATTATTCTATTCTAAAAACAAAAATTCTCTCATAGAGAAGTGAATAGAAGTATTAATATTTGAACACAATCTAGTTACGTTATAATGGGGACAGCACCAGTCTATTAGGACGGCTCCAGTACGCAACTGGTACCTAATTTATCTTCCCCGAAACGATGAAAGCCAAAGTCAACCTCGGCGGAATAGCACAAGTGCATATATTGATGCAGGAACAAATGCAGTTATTGCTTGAATAAACTTAGCAAGCATTTATATTTTATATAATTCAAATATTAATTAAAATATTCTCTCTACTTCAACACAAATGGAAATGAATGTACATTTACATATACATAAGTAATCGAGAAAGTAATATACCGCATCTTAATAGAAAACATACATCATCCCCAACTCCATATAGATGTATTCCTGCCCTTCTCTCTTTCTTTCATATGTATGTATGTATGTATGTATGTATGTATGTATGTAGGTATCTATCTATCTATCTATCTATCTATCCATCTATCCATCTATATATATATATATACATACATATATATATATATATATATATATATATATATATATATATATATATATATATACACACATATATATATATATATATATATATATATATATATATATATATATATATATATATTCATAGATACTTAAATACAGCACACATATATGCATCCATTTATACATGCGTGTATGTGTGTGTACACAAAAATAAACTGAATATTACACATCGTTTCTATTATAATGAATTAAATTAATCCCAAAATATTTCAATAACACACTTAAAAATACAGAAGTAATATGTACTTTAAATATTCAAATATTGACAAATATATTTTGACAAACAGAACCATTTAAATTATAAATAAATATCATAATGAATTGCTGAATTAAAGTTGGATTGTAATTGTTTCAATAAAATTATCTTTGTTCATTCTTTGTTATCATGTCGTGTTTTCCGCTCATTGTTCTACAGAAAGATGCTCGAATGTCAGCTGCCGTATTTCCGCTCATCTATCCAAATGTTGAATTGTCAGAATTGATCTCATGTCATTTGGAAATTCTTTTGTACACACATTTAGGATAGAATTGGAATCCTTTGGGTGTATGTTGCAATTGTATAAAAGACAAAAAAAAAAAGAAAGAAAGAAAAACGCTGAAAGGTAGCACTCTATAATAACGCTACGATGCCTCCACTCCATCGAGTCATAAATTGATTGTGAAGATTGTAGAAAATTAATGAGCGACATTGTCAGACAATTTTAGATGCTCCAGTGGAATATAAAAATTATTGTGCACGCTGACATTCGATTGAAATTATACTGTGGTCCCACGTGTACGAGAAGCCCTTATTTTTTCTGTCGAGCGCTTATAACCCCCATTATTAGACTATTTTCCTTAGGCATTTGCACGGTTATCGGTATAAGCATTAAGCTTATATATACCATTACTATAATTTACAGAGTTGTGGAAACCCGACACCGATTAACAAAACAATTCGCACATACACTCAATTCTCTTTTTACGCATATTCTTTTTGCACGGTGTTTGAAATACCACGGTCCAACAAAAGGAACTGATTATATTTTTTGCCTTTGTTTTTTCTTACTTTAACAGCGTTTAAACATCTGTCCTTAAACATCAATCAATTATAATTTACAAAACGCCGAAACACTATGTAAAATAAATAAGTAACAATTTAGCGAAGTAAAATAGGATCCAATCTATGTTATTCCGTATAGTGATCCACTACTCTCCGTTGTCGGCGGGACCAATGCTCTGTACATACCTCTGGCTGCGTGTAACTGCTCCTCCTTCAGACGGTGCGCTGCGGCTGTCTCTAGTATCGAGTCTAATACGAAAGACATGTTACGTGTTTCATCCTCTGCTACATTTTTTATTTGCGATAGCGATAGTGATAAACTACCCCAAAATGTCGGTTGATATATCTAAGGAAAATAAAAGAACATCAAATTCTTTGGAAACAAAGATCAATATTTTCGATCGTCTTCGTATGGGCGAAAGTGCAGCTTCCTTGGTTAGAGTTTTCTGCTTGGACGGCGCTACGACAAGAACGACCAAATGGAATGATACTGCCATTAGAAGATCTGTAGCTTCTGGAACAAAATTATCTACGAAGTGGTCGTCATATACAACAGACATGATTCAAGATAAAATAGAGAAAGCTTTAATAATAGGAATAGAAGAAAAACATAAAAAAGGGATACCAGTTTGATGGTAAAAGCATAAAATAGATGGCATTATCATTTTGCAAGATTACTGCATTAAATAATGTGTTAAAAACATAATATATGCAAAAAAAGAAAAATGTCGCCAAATATTAATAAGTTATCCTTTCAACTAACGGTCTAAATCCCGACCTAAACCACTCAAACAAAACCATTTTCAAAGCTGTATCCTTTAAACTAATTCCTTTCGTTTTTGTTCGATTATATCCACATTTCTCTTCCATTCTAACAAAACTGTCCCACAAACAGGAACGTAAAACTCTGAGTAACAGTTTTTGTGATATTTCTGCTGCTTTTAAATAAAGCATATTACTGTACTTCTGGTATTTGAGTACTCTTTTTTCCACCTTGTTTCACATTCATGTGCTTACATCGGTATATGTATGTGTATATTTATATATTTTTGTGTGTGTGTATATATGTATATACATAAATATATGCGTATGTATATATATATATATATATATATATATATATATATATATATATATATATATATATATATATATACGCGAACAAATACATGCGTTTACATACATATATATATTGATATATTTATATATATATATATATATATATATATACATACACAAACACACGCACTCATATATTTATCTACATACATATATACACACACATATATATATACTTATGTATATATATGTATGTATATATCTGTGTATATATATGTGTGTGTATATATGTATATATATATATATATATATATGTATATATGTGTCCATATATATATATATATATATGTATCTATGGCTATCTATCTATCTATCTATCTATCCATCTATCTACCTATCAGTATATATATATATATATATATATATATATATATATATATATATATATATATATATATATATATATATATATATATATATATATATATATATATATATATATATATATATATATATATATATATATATATATATATATATATATATATATATATATATATATATATATATATATATATATAACGGATACAATTTTTCTAAACATTTATCTAAACCTTTTACCATTTCATGCAGCATAGTATAGTTTAATAACGTTCTCTTATCTCTCGCTGAATAAAATCTCATGAATTTTACTTTACAAAAGCAAAGAGATTCACATCAAATGATATCAATATTGTAAGCGCAACAGCTAATGATAGTTTAGGGGATTATTTTATGTTATTGATGGTAATGTTCCGTGTATTGGCAGCGTTGATGTCACAAAGGCTAAATTAATTCAAACTAGAGAGGAATATAAAAGAGGAGGGAGAACCAAAATGAAAGATATAGATAGCGTCAAGAAGCTGATTGGTGGCGGAGTGTTTTCAGTGATCATACAGAATACCAGATGAGAATTCATGTATCAATCAATGTGTTTCTCATTATATGTAAGCAATTACACACACACGTATCACTAACACGCGAACATCCACTCTAATACGTATGCACGCACACACACCACATACACACACACACACAACGACAGACATAAACGAGCGCGCTCACATACACATAATTATACACAAACACATACACACATATGGAAAGTGTTTATCTTGTGGGAAGAAAAATTCATACTAAGCGTATACACATAGAGGTAATTAGTGCTTTCTGAGTAAAAAGCTACCGTCATTATATAAAATGTAATTTTGTTTCTATGTATGTATGTATGTATGTATGTATGTATGTATGTATGTATGTATGTATGTATCTATCTATCTATCTATCTATCTATTTATCTATCTATCTATCTATCTATCTAAGTAATAGCCGAGAGGTTGGCGCTTGTCATCGATAAACTGGTCGACAGGGCGCAAACATGCGCCGTGCCGGGCAGAAGTATCCATGACAACCTCCATCTCATGCGCTACATCATGGACAGGGTAGTTAAGGATCCTGGCATGGGTAGGGCGCTGATCAATTTAGATCAATCTAAAGCCTTCGATAGGGTCGACCATCGATACCTAGCGGCCGTCCTCAGGGCAGCTGGCTTTGGTCCCGACTTCCGCGGTTGGATCGCTGCCTTGTATAGCGGCATCCGATCGGTAATACGGGTAAACGGTCACCTGTCAAAACCGTTCGGCATCACGCGTTCGGTCCGTCAGGGATGTCCCCTGTCGGCGCTTCTGTATGTATTGACGATCGAACCACTACTGCGGAAGCTGGCGACGCTGAGGGGTTTCCCACGAGAGCTGGGTTGCGGGACGAGCGTGTCTGCATATGCGGACGATGTCACCGTCATAGTGTCGAGCGAAAAGCACGTCGAGATGCTAGGCGAGACACTTAAACAATACGAAACGGTGACAGGAGCAAAAATTAACCCGGAAAAGTCAGTGGGTTTGTTACTCGGCACCTGGAGAAGCAAGCCCATACCGTCCAACAGTGACTCCGTAGTGGGACGCTGGACGGACGGACCGGTTAAACTGCTCGGGGTCTGGTTCAGTCCGGACCTCCAAATGGATAAGAACTGGGACGAGATCACCAGTAGAGTGATCAAACTCAGCCAAACATGGGCTGAGAGAAAGTTATCTCTAAAAGGCCGGGCGGAGGTGGCTAATGTGTATATCGCATCAGTCATCGATTACCGCCTGACCGTCGTGCCTTGTCCCGATGCCACCATCACGAAACTAGAACGCATACTTTTCCGCTTTCTGTGGAAGGGTGGCGTTCCGATGGTGAGGCGATCCAATTGCTGTCAACAACCGTTACGTGGAGGACTGGGGATGCCGTGGTTAATGATGCGCAGACATGCGCTGAGACTGCGGCATCTCTGGAACTTCATTGACGACGGTGAACAGGTGTGGGCGCCGTTTGTGAGGCACGCCTTCCCGCAGCTCGTCTCACTCACCGAACTGCAAACATGGATCAGGAAGAGACCGAAACTGGGCGATTGGCACCGCTAGTGTCGCCAAGCTCTACAACAGCTCTGCCGTCCAGGATCAAACTTGTGCAACTTCCAAACGACCAATGCGTTCTATAGAGGACTAGTGGAGGGGAGGTCTGACGACACTCTCGGGGCAAACCTGGGTGTCGACGAGAAATGCCTAACCCGCCTTTTTGAAGACGACGTTCGGGCCGGGGCCTATGGATAATTTCCAGAGATCCCTGGCTTGGCAATGCTATCGAGACGCACTACCAGTTCGAGAGAAGATCTACAGACACGGTTCGAAAACCACCGGACCGACCTGCCCGAGATGCGGTCAGAGCGACGAAACCGTTCTGCACGCACTCGTGCAGTGTCCAGATATTTCAGAGCTGTGGACCTTCGTCGAACGGCTGTTGTCGCGTGTGGGACGAGCCCACTTATCAGCCGAGTCTATCGTGAATATTGTTCCGCCACCTTCCTTTAAACGGGAAGGAAAAACGGTTTTTGTAACACTGATAGCTATGGCAAAAGAATGCGTGTGGTGGACGCGTTTGAAAGGTCTACAAACAAACACTTTCCTCTCTGGTCAGTCCCTCGTCAACTTTTTCAAGTACCGCTTGAAAAGGAGGATGAGGATAGAGAGGAAGGTGTTGTCGAATGAAAGCTTCAATAAAAATGGGTAAATGTGGCAAGAATGGTAAGAATGAAAGACGACACCATTTTAAGCATAGACTTGTAACAAAAAGAGACAAAAAGGGAGAAGGTACTTACTTTCATGTACCTTTAAAAAAAAAAAGCCTGAGGTGACCGTGGTCTTTTCCGTAGGCTTTTCTATCCACGTATAAACCTAATCTGTTCCCCGTTTTTTACATCGACTGTGATACACGATCCCTATTGATTGCCCCCCCCCCAACGTTTTTTTTTTCTTCTCGCGATCCCTTTTGATCCAAATTATCCCCCCCCCCCCAAGAAAAGCTCTACTTTGTAATTTGTCCATTTTCTGTATTTAGCCCTGTGTGGCTATAATAAAAAGATTATCTATCTATCTATCTTTCTTTCTATCTATCTGTCTATCAGTCTATCTATCTATCTATCTATCTATCTATCTATCTATCTATCTATCTATCTATCTATTTATCTATCTATCTATCTATCCCTCTCTTCGTCTGTATATGTGTCTGACCGTTTCTATGTCTGTTACGTTTTTCATCTGCAAGCCTATATTTATACGCGCGTGTGCTAAAGTGTTTCCTATCCAATCACATGGTTCCAGGTTCAGTCCCACTGCGTGGCATAGTGAGCAAGTATCTATTGCTATAGTCTATGCCGACCAGATCTTTGTCAGTAGATTTGGTAGGTGGAAAATGAAAGAAGCCTTCGTAGACGCACACACACACATACATACACGTGTGTGTGTATGGGTGTGTGTGTATGTGTGTGTATGTGTGTGTGTGTGTGTGTGTGTGTGTGTTTGTCCCTCACGTCCGTTTAACAACAGGTAATGTCGGCTTAAGTTCCGGTACTTAGAGGTTCGGCAAAACGAACCTTAATATGGTCGATTCATTCGAACACAAAATCTTCAAGGCAATGGCCGCAGTCTAATGAAGGAATTACATAAAGAATAAAACTGATATATATATATATATATATATATATATATATATATATATATATATAAAAATATATATATATATATATATATATATATATATATATATATATATATATATATATATATATATAAGGAGAATTCCCACAAAAAAAAACAAACAAAGGACAAATACAGGTAGTGCAGACAACAAACAGATTATTAGTATAACACTCGGGAAGTGAAAACGTCTTTAACGTTTCGAGTTGGCAGAGATCTCCTCAAAAAAGAATCCCTTCCTGATAATCCCCTTTAGAGCCCCAAAACAGCTGGGCTCTCTTACCTCAGAGAAGACCTGGTTGGAAAGCACCCAGTAGTTAAAAAAGAAGACCATGCATAGGTATGTTGCCAGGAAGCTTGAAGACAGTAGAATTGACACGAAACGCAGCCTCTCTTAGACACAAGACAACTACACCACATCACACTTTGAAGGCTATGCGTTTGCAATCCAGGAACAGGAGATTGCCACAAAGCACCTGATGTACAAGAGAGACAGTAACAGTCATATTATCCCAAGATGCAACTGCATGTGTAGGCTATGTCATGTACCTGTGGAAGACGTTACGCATGTGATTAGCAGCTGTCTTAAAATTTTGTCTCCGTACTACCACCCTATGTGGCACGATGTGGTTCCTAAAACAATATACAATGGCATCCACAAAAAGGACTGTCCAGAAATAAACTGAGAAAGTCCCTCTGTTATGGAAACATTCATAAACACCAACTCAAGGAATACAGGTGGAATATTCTCATCAAGAACAGACAAAAGGATTAAGTCGATTACATCAACCCCAGTGATGGAGAGCAAGTAACTGGTACTTAATTTATCGAACCCGAATGGTTGAAAGGCAAAGTCGACCTCGGCGGAATTTGAACTTAGAACGTAACCGCAGACGAAATACCGTTAAGCATTTCGCCCGGCGTGCTAACGTTTCTGCCAGCTCACCGACTATATTTCAATGATATAGACGTGTTTATATTCGAACTAATTTTCTTAAAATTCGCTAACGGATATCTTTGGTTGTGGCAATAGAGTGTTATTTCAGTTTCTGTAGATAAAAAAAATGTATCTGTTGTAATATTCGGTTATTCTGAAAGAAATTAGGATCAATAAACCGAGATTTTTTTTTGTCGAGAAAAGACACGTGATGCAGAGCAAGTTATATCTCTAGAATGGGAGAGTGAAGTGAAACCTATATGGAATTGGGTGCTGTTTAAGGAAAGTATTAGATTTTAACATTGTCTATATTTATGGGTACCTTATTTACTCAACTAAAATTTCCCCCCAAATATAAGGTAGCATCTTGAAACATATTTATTTTTTCTTCACAGTTGTAGCTCAGCCACATTTATAAATCAGACGTCAGTTTTTTGAGCTGAAATTGAGTGCAAAAGAGTGCAAGTAAAACGCGAGTAAGTATTATAT